>NW_015173683.1:926841-943647 GCF_001447785.1 Gekko japonicus | reverse complement strand
TTTTTTTTATTCCACCAAGTCTTTTAGCTCCAGTTATCTCATGAAATATTATTACTCATCTTGCTTTGATCTCATGGTTATTTATTAGCTCTCTTCCTGATTTTATTTATTTGCTTTATTTAGATCCCATCTTTCTCTCCAGCCTCCAGGTGAGACCTGGGGATCCTCTGGTATTACAGCTCATCTCCAGACTACAGAGATCAGTTCCCCTGGAGAAAATGGATGCTTTGGAGGGTGGACTTTATGGCATTGTACTCCACTGATGTCCCTGTCCTGCACAAGCTCCACCCCCAAATCTCCAGGAGTTTTCCAAGCTGCATATGGCAACCCTACCTCCATCCCCCAACGATGGCCAGGGGATACCTGGCAACCCTATTTAAATGTTCTCCTTGTTGGAAAAATTGGCAAAATAGTTAACTATTCAGAGATTGCAATGGATCTTTGCTTCACTGGAGAGGAGGCATTTTTTTCTATGTAAAAATCTTTATTTCTAAGGGAAGGGTTCACAGGAAATCTACAAAACAACAAAGACACCTAAGACTACATCTTTACCCTTTGAGCACATGGTCTACAACAATGGAGATTATTCTTCTTGACCTCTAGAAGGAAATCACCTAAATGCATTAACCAATTACTGTTAGTAAATAGGCTTCAGTTTCCCCGGGCTATCTTCTCATTGGCTCTGTGCCAGGTTCCCTTCCAGGTCAGTCTAAACAACAGCACACAAGGTAAACAAACATTAACCCTATAATGACTGAATTTTAGGCCTTGCAACACTCATATTTCCAACATTCCTCTCCTCCATTTTATCCTCACAACAACCCTGTGAGGTAAGTTAGTCTGAGAGTGTGTGTGACTGGCCCAAGGTCACCCAGCAAGCTTCCATGGCACAAGTTGGGATTCAAACCAGGGTCTCCCTGATCCCAGTCTAACATTTTAACCACTACACCTCGCTGGCTTTCTTTCTACTGGCTATTTTTAGTTTTATCCATCTTAATCTTAAGACTGACACACAGACAGAGTCATCAGTACATTTATATACAATAAAATTTCAAAGCCACATCTTAGGCTGATTTCAGTAGGTCAGACATAATTAATAAAAACACTTAACCAGCTGCTTCCTCGTTGAACATGCCAGTGCACAAACTTTGGCTTCCTTAAAGGTAGTTTTCATTAGAACAATCTGAAGGGAAGAGGGAAATATAAAATTCATCAGGTCTGCCTGGAAAAATTGACAAGATTCAAGGTATATCTGGATTAGAGACCAAATGTCCCTGTACAAAGGACAATACTATAAACACGTGGTCAAGTGTTCTGACTGTGTCCAATTGGCAGGGGCAAACACACTGAGAGTAAGGGAAACGTGTACCTCCCTTCCAAAACAGCTGATGGTCAAGCATTAAATTAGGTCAAGGTAAAGGCTCTTGGGTACTTAAGGAGTTCTAAAATGTAGTCTGCCAGAGCAAAGGTTTTACCATGGTTCCCTACCATCAGATAAGACTGTGCCCATGCATTATTTTTAGTTACGATCCTCCCAATTTCAAATCTGCTGTGCTGCCATTTTAAATTTCCTCTATTCTGTTCTGCTGCTGCTTTTGTTGTTTTTATTGTGTTTATAATTACATATTGTTATAAACTGCCTCATAGATACATACGGGGAGGCGGGATGCATTTAAAATACAGTGCCCACCCCTGACACCTAGCTTGAAAAGGCCCTACAAAATCTTCATGCTGCTTATGCTTTTGAGGATACAGAATAGAGGAGGCTGCTTTAAAAACCTGCAAGGTGGTACTTCAGGACAGCTCTGCAGTTTCCTCAGTATGATAGTGAATCTTCAGCTTCTGTGCTAGGGGTGCCAGCCTCCAGGTGAGACCTGGAGATCCCCTGGAATTACAGCTCATTATCACGGAGATAGATCAAGACGGCTAGCCATGTTAGTCTGTCTGTAGCAGTAGAAAAGATACCTGAAGGTATCTGAAGAAGTGAGCAGTGACTCACAAAAGCTCACACCATGCCACAAATTTTGTTAGTCTTTAAGGTGCTACTGAACTCTACAACTCATGTCCAGACTACTGAGATCAGTTATCCTGGAGAAAATGGATGCTTTGTAGGGTGGACTCTATGGCAACGTACCCCACTGAGTTCCTCGTCCTCCCCAAGCTCCATCCCTAAATCTCCAGGAGTTTCTGAACCTGGATATGGCAACTGTACCCCTCATCCCCCGCTGGGGGCCAGGGGGGGCCTGACAACCCTATTCTGTGCAGTCCTGAGGAGATTTACAGCCTTTTAAGTCCACTAACCTTCCTCACAGGGTTGTTGTGACAAAAAATGGAGGAGAGAATATGGGTCCCTACTGGGGAGAAAAGCAGGACATAAGTGAGGTAAATATTAAATAAATAGTTTTTTCACTTCTGACCATCCGTTCATATACAGTTTTCGTTTAAGTCGCTTATCTCAGTTTTCAACAGCATAATATAACAATCAGACACATCTACCCTTGGCTCTCAGCATAGAATTCATAGTAAAAGGGGGAGGCTTCTTAGCATCAACCAGGGGGGCACTGCCAGGCTCCGAGGCCCCCATCCTGCTGCTCCTTTTCACCTGCTCCGGGTATCAAATACACTAGGTACACTATTGCTCTGGAGGCCACATTAAGATCCAGTGATGGTGGCAGGGGAAGACAGGCACAATATAGGCATCTATTCCCCCCCCTAAGAGGGGCTTAAAGCAATTAGGGCAGAAGTTCTTATCTCAACAGCAAGAATTAATGCCTTGCCTTCCTCAGTACCAAGGTGCAAATCCAGATCAGCCCACTCCTTGATAGGTGGTATTTCAGGGTCCGAAGCTCCAGCCATGGAACTCCAGCACCACATGTGGTTCAGTCCTAAGTCAAGGCATGCAAAGGTGATTTGGCCATTGTCCCAAAGGACCATCTGTTTCTTGTCTGATACACACATGGAACTAAGTAGACTTGCTCCAGTTTTCCTTATTGTAATAGGGGGGAGATGCGGGTCAAAATGCCACCACGCAGCAAATAGTGGGAAATTGAGCAGTACAACCAGGGGAAATGGGCGACCAAGGGCAGAACAACTGCTTTTGTGGAATCGGTCAGAGTCTATTTGTATATCACAGGATTGCTTAATGGCATCTGCTAAACATCTCTTCCCATGTATTTGTCAGGATAATACATGCTGTACAGGCATACGAAAAATACAAAGGGAAGAAAAGAGTAGAAGGGAAAGATTTTGAAAGAGTAAGCAATACAAATGAAACACAGAAACATGATCTAATTATGGGACTGAGATCTTATCTATAAAGTGGTTAACAACATACCAAACTTCAGATATGGCTGCCTAACAGTTAAACTGAATCTCTGTTTCCACACCAGATCTAGATGGGAAAAATACAGTTGGGAGTGA
Organism: Gekko japonicus; assembly: GCF_001447785.1. Classification (NCBI taxonomy): domain Eukaryota; kingdom Metazoa; phylum Chordata; class Lepidosauria; order Squamata; family Gekkonidae; genus Gekko; species Gekko japonicus. Next base: position 940,227 of record NW_015173683.1, on the reverse strand, counting down.
AAGAAAGGCTCTGCAAAACCTGAACACATTACATAGCTACACCAAGAGAAGATGGTCCAACAAGAAGAGCTACATTACACCAGCTTTGCCTGTCTCCTTCTCTATCACAAATACCATAATAAGCCAAATATCAAGTAAAAGTTCATCACATCAGTGGGGGGAGGTTTGCAAGCTCTGGTTTGGGAAACATCTGGAGATGTCAGGGGTGGAATAGGGTTGTCAGGTCTGGGTTGGAAAAAACCTGGGGACTTTGGGGGTGGATCCGGGAGAGGGCAGGGTTTGGGTGGGGGAGGGGGAGGGGAGGGACCCCAGCATGGTACAATGCCACAGAGTCCACCCTTCAAAACAGCCATTTTCTCCAGGGGAGCTGAACTCTGTCAGCTGGAGATCAGTTGTAAAAGCAGGAGATCTCCAGCCCCCATCTGGGGGCTGGCAACCCTAGGGTGGAGCCTGGGGAGGCAGTGCTTGGGGAGGGGTGGGACCTCAGCAGGGTATAATGCCATAGAATCCACCCTCCAAAGCAGCCATTTTCTCCTGGCAAATCGATCTTGGTTGCCTGGCAATCAGTTGTAATAGTGGGAGCTCGCTAGGTGCTACCTGGAGGTTGGCAACCCTAAATGGAGATGAAGCAGTCCTTGCACTTGGTCTATTTGAAATGTAATGAAGCCAGCTGGCTGGATAATGCCTTTATACTGTTTCTTTTAAAACATGCACAGTGTGCACACAAGGAGCTTGTATTGCTGCCGTCTATTTCCCACTGTCGTAGTAAATCTGTGGTATCCTCCATTTCCACTAATGGCCTTCCAACAATAACACACAGGCCACTAGTAACACAGACTATATATTGTCATGAATAAAGAGAAAGTAATGCCCATCCCAAACAGTTTGTTACATAGCCAATACTTATCAATAGTAGCCAGGTGGAAACTGCTAGAGTAGCCTATGTACCTGTATGAGGGAGAGCTATTACTGGGGCCTGTTAGTTATTGTTGCTCGTTATCAGGGTTGCCTGAGGATTAGGGAAAGGGAAGTCATTCTACGCAATCCTTTCTTCCCATTTTTCCAACCAGTCAGTGCTTGTGGCCTCTGTTGCCAACCAGTGCTGGGCTGGTTTGTTAGAAATGGAAATTAAGGAACGGGAGTAAATATTACCATTCCTTAACAAACCACCACTGTTTATTCAGTAAAGGTCCAGACTGAGATCTCTAACATTCCATTAAAAAAAAAAATACAATCAGGACCAGGATAGTAAACTTGCCAAGAGGGAAGTCAGCAATCATTTCCTTCCCAAATTGTGTGAGGCAGTTCATCAAGCTACTTACTCTTAAATCAGAACACTGAGGAGAGAAGCTCACAAAGTAAACATTAGACATGTGCATTGTTCACAAATAACAAATATTCTGTCATTAAGAATCTCCTTTTCCTTTCTGCATTTTGGTTCAGCTCCAGCATAAAACATACTTTTTGTTTCTGCTGTTTTCTTGCTGAAACGTAAGGCACTGACAGAATGTTTCAGCTTGGGAAATCAAAGGGCTTATCAGACCAGGCAAAATTATCCTGTTGCTACCTCATTTTCCCCATAGAATTTGTTGTTCAAGAGCACATGAAGTTCAGCTGTTTCTAAAGGCATGCTCTCTAGCTTCTCTTTCTCCTATTGAAATACTTGTGAAATACTTAGAATATCTCGCACTTGTTTTCTTCCTTAAAGATGGCATAAAGATGGCCAGGATTTTAAATTCTAAATTGTTTAAAACATTTTTGCTCCACCTATTAATCCTAAGGGCTTTCAAGAAGGCAAGGAGGCTTTTTGTCTTCAGAACTATTGTTTGCACATGTGCAGATTTCATTTATTAAAAATGCATTTAATTAAATAATTACTTTAATTCAGATTCATTTAATTGGTGACTGCAGTAATGTAGGTCTATCTAATGCCCTTGTAAAGTGTCTTGTGGAAAATTTCTTCTGATTGAAGGCATTTCCATCAGTAGCATAGACCTTATTCACTACCACCCCCCTACCCACAGTGCAGCAGGGGACCCCCTAGAAAACTATGAAGGGGGAGTTGGCAGTGTGCTGTGGCAGTGGGAGTCTGCAAAAAATCAACCCATTCTACTAGGTTTGCCAGCTTCAGGTTGGGAAATACCTGGAGACTGGGGAAGGACTTCAGTAGGGTATAATACCAGAGTCCACCTTCCCAAATAGCCATTTTCTCCAGGTGAACTGATCTCTGTTGCCTGGAGAGCTGTTGGAATCTCAGGAGATCTCCAACCACCACCTGGAGGTTGGCAACCTAATTCTGTTTATGGGAATCTTCAATGCTATCAAACCAGATAAACACAATGTGATCATATAAACACAGTCTGTTGTACACAGGCCAAGATACTAGTGAGTGGAAGGATGTTTGAACTGTTTTATCTTGTTCCATAGATTAGTTTGTGTGAAATACCTCAAAGATAGCTAGCCTAGTATTTTGTGGCTTATTTTTGCTAGTATCTCAAGCCATCTGGTTTGTCTATGCATGTTAAAATATGAATAAACATGTCAGTCAGTGGGTTCCCCCTCACCTTCCACTAGTTCTTTATGACTCCACAGTGCCCGTTGTAGCTGGCTTTGTTTGAACTGGTATAAAGAATGCTTTGCCGTCAGGCGGCTGTTTACAAACCAGATCACCAAGGTGTTGCTAGAATCAATGTTGGACAGGGTTAGTAGGACAGACTTATTAGACAGCACATTCACAAACATTCCTATTCTGAAGTGTTTACAAAGAAACAGCTAACACAGAATTCAGATTCACCCTCAATTTTAAGATTCTTTAAAAATGCAAATCATTCAGTACAAAACCATGTTGTTGCTTTCAACAGGACAGTTCTGGGCTTGGGACCAAAGTAGACTTGACTCCAGGAGACACAGGGTTTTATTTATTTTAAACTTTCATATGCTGGTTTTACAACATATATTCGAATTGTCATGCAACAACCAAGAAAAAATTGAAACAATTATCAACAAAAACAATAAAGCTCCTGTATATCAATCAGTCAAAAGCATCCCTCTAAAGTGAACTTCCAAAGGCAAAACAATAAAAAGGAACATTGTACTACTTTTCTAAGCCAAGAAAAATCTCCCAATTTTTGCACAAATAGATGTTAAATGAAGCAGGCCAATTTTGACAATTCAAGACGGTGGAGAAACAGTCTCCATTATGAGACTTTCATAACTATCTCCCCTCTGATACTTGAATGGAGTGGTTTAATCTTGTTGGGAACAACTCTTATTCGTTTGGTTCTATGATTCATGTTAAATTCTCAAGAATGGGATGTAGCTTTGCCTCTGCAGAGTGCTACCCTAAGAGCACTCCACAGATAACACACAGGTAAGAGGACCCCACAGATAAAACAAGAGATAGTACAGCTTGTAATACACAAGGGCTCCGCACTATATAGGACTTTATGTATCACACAACTAGGGCTGACAGCTCTGGAGTGGGTAATAGCTGGAGATGGAGCCAGGGGAGGACAGAGTTTGGGGAGGGGGGATCTCAGCAGGGGGTAATGCCACAGAGTGCCCACCCTCCAAAGCAGCCATTTTTTCCTGGGGAACTGATCTTGGTCATCTGGAGATCCACTGTAATCATGGGAGATCTCCAGGTGCTACCTGAAGGTTGACAGCCCTAATCACACCATAGACTTTTTATAAGGAAACAAAAATCGAGAGGCAACTTAATGACTAACACTTTGTCCGTCATTAAGATGCCACTTGATTGCTGTTTCACATTTCTGCAATAGACTCACACAGCTACTACTTTGGAATTATTATCTTTATAAAGTAATCAGTTTCCCGATGACCTTTAAAATACATCTCTCTCTCTCTTTTACTTGGAGCCAAAATCAATACCTTCAACTGCTCTCTCACCACAGGAGAAAAGAAATCAGAATCCCTATATATTTTTTCATCTTGCAGGTGAGGACAGTCCAAGGGAAAAGGCACACATCAATGCATGCCACTGTCCCAATTAGATTCACGGCTCCACAGCCACATTTCTGGGAATATACAAATAAGCAGAAACCATAAATCTGTTCCCACTTCTTTCAGTACCTTACAGTCTGGTATAATGGTTAGGAGCGTGGACTCTAATCTGGGAGAACCGGGTTTGACTCCTCACTCCTCCACATGCAGTTGCTGATGTGACCTTGGGTCAGTTACAAGTTCTTTCAGAGCTGTTTTCTCACAAGCAGTTCTCGAAAGAGCTCTCTCAGCCCTATCTACCGCACAGGGTGTCTGTTGTGGGGAGGGGAAGAGAAAGGAGATTGTAAACCACACTGAGACTCCTTCGGGGAGTGAACAGCAAGGTATAAATCCAATCTCCTCCTCCTCCTCCTGCCCTTACTGAGTTGGGCCCTGTAGCTGATGCTAGGTTAGATTAACCCCTGCCTGCCCTGTTTGCTGGGGTTGTTCCCAATTTATGGAGTGGTCTTCCTGAAAAGATCAGGAAGGCATTCACCTTGTTATACTGCCTAACCTGCAAAACTATTTGTGCTTTGGAGCTTGTAACTATAGTGACAATAAGCTTTGCTTAAAATTACTTATCACCTCAGAAGAATGTATAGGTGAACATGAAAATAGCCATTATACAAACTGACAAGGTTTGTGAGGAATCTATTGTGTGGCATGATCAAATTTCCTTCCCAACGTGTGCACACTTTTTGCAAAGTGGTCATATCTTAGTGCCACATACCAAACCTTTCATTTTCTCAGTCTAATGAAGTAGAAAACCGGGTTCATTTGACACTCCTCTCCCTCTGGCTACTTGGCTGCATAATAATTATTAACTACCTAACCTGGGTCTTTCATAGGGAAAAAAAACAAAAGATGGACTCACCTTTGCTTCATCAGTATGGATTTCAAACATATATGTTGCTACAAATTCAAGCACTTGAAAAGGTGTATGTGCTGAGGGAGGTGATATATTTAGACTGAAGCATTTTCAGTGTATTTTATAAAGAACAATCTTTTAGTGGTACACAGAAGAGGACTGTAAAGCATAAGCAGTTAAACTAGCAAGAGTAAAGGAAATCTAAGGACTGCTTAGCTTTAAGTGGCAGCCAGGTTCCACTGTATTTTGCTATGGCAATCATACTGTCTGAACTGACATGCAGTGACCATATGCCAATTAGCTGCAGCCAGTTAAGATTCACAAATCCCTGCTAGGGGTGTGCATATACCAAGCTGAATAAATGCGTGAAAAATGCCTTATTGGTATTATTCAGGTTCCTGAATACTATTCGGCTTTATTCAGCTCCATTATATCCTATGGGGTCATTATAGTCAATGGCAAATCTCTGGGGTACATTCAGTGGTCTGGGGGAGGGAGTTTGAGGTAGAGGCACCAAACTTTCAGCATAGCTGCTGGAGTCTCTCCCCAAAAGAACCCCAGGGGGTCCTATTCTATGGGCACCCAAAGAAGGTGCCCATATAGCAAGGCAATACAAGACCCGCAGGATGTCCCAGAGAATCTCTGCAGTAGAAAGTGAAGGGGGGGGGCATGTTTGCAAGACCAGGAGCAGAATGAGTACAATGTGTCCCGCAGTGCCAAAACCCAAATGGACTAAGGTCAAATCTGAGAAACACTGAAGTAGAAACTGAGACTACTCAAAAAAAAAAAAGTGAGGGTTGTTCTGGTTTCCTGCCTACTACTACTCCTTAAAATCCATTCCAGCAGGCAAGGATTTCTCCCTCTCTTCTACAACTGTTGGCAGACAACAAAAGTGAAGTCTGATTGTAACTATATTACTTGATTTTTCGCTTCCAGTAAAGGACTGGTAAGATCAGATTCCTAACTGTAACTTCAATTATAAATTCTTGTAAGATCAGACATTCAAGGATGCAACATCTAATAAACCAGCTCTCCATGCCTCCAAAATAGTAATTAACATAAATACACATACTATAGAACACTTTATGGCTAAGTGTTCCTTAATTAAGCATTAGTGGGGGGAAAGCAAAAAAATCCATGACTCACTTGCTTTTAACAAGCTTTTAATCAGCAGTGCAGTTCTAAGCAGGTCTACTCAATCGGTCTTACTCTCAGGAAATTGTTCTTAGGATTGTACTGTAAGGCTGCACATTTACCTGAGGGTGAGCCCCACTGACTTATTTCTCAAAATATACACATAAGACTGCACTGCCTAAATCCTGCTCTACATGGCTTGCTTTGCTGGCTACATGTTCCCCCCCCCCCCAGGCAAGTTACTATGAAATAATGATATGCACCAGTAGGTAGGCTAGGCAACTAATTCAAAATGCAAAGGGTTTATTGAGAACAGAAAACATGTTTCCTTTTTCCTCTCAAAACGCCTGGACAACTTGGGTATATTATCATTCCAGGCCAGGGCTGGCAGCTCCAGGTTGGGAAATACCTGAAGATTTTGGGAGTGGAGCCTGATGAGGGTGGGCCTTGGGGAGGGGTGGGACCTCTGCTGGATATAATGCCATAGAATCCTTCCAAAAAGGCCGTTTTATCCAGATGAACTAATCTCTGTGGCTTGGAAATCAGCTGTAATCCAAAGAGATCTCCAACACCCACCTGGAGGTTGGCAGCCCTACTGCAGTAACCCCAGTAATGAAACTGACGTTCATGTTCAGTGCAAATTTATTTATTTAAACATCCATAAGCCCGCATTTCTCCCAGGCAACTGAGACTCGGGGGGGGGGGGACCACTACCAAAATCACTACTATTATTTTCATGCAAGCGCAAGGCCCTCCACAAACTACACTAAACTACACAATTTTGCCTCAGTTTGACTTTTTGCCTCATGCAACATCTTAATGTGTGTTCCTGCCCAAAAATAGCCCTGATGACTGCCAAGTGTTTTCTGTGTTCTCTCTCAAAAATTATTTTAATTCCCACTGGTGCAGAGGGGTGGCATTCCCTTAGTGAGCCCTTCTTCCTGACCAATGGTTTAATCACTCTTTTAAGGTCTTTGTATGTATTTTAACTCTGTTTTTCGTTGTTTTAAATGATGTGTGTTGGGAGGGGTTGGTTTTATCATATGCGTTTTAAATGGTTAACTCCTTTGGTGGCCCTTGTGACAGCAGAAAGGAGGGATATGAATTCTGTAAATAAACAATTTGTTGAAATTTGTGTTTCCTAAGGATTGTGACAATTTTATTGCCTCTCGCTTAAAGAAGCTGGATGTAACTGGCTATCAGCAACATTCAAAACTCTGCTTTTAACATCCAATGCAGACTGGACTAGGACTGAAGAAGAGGAGGTGGATTTATACCCTGTCCTTCACTCAGAGTCTCAGAGTAGCTTACAATCTCCTCCACCTCCTCTCCCCACAACAGTGAGGAGGGGAGGTAGGTGGGGCTGAGAGAGCTCTGAGAGGATGGCTCTTGAGAGAACATCAAAACAAATCCAAGTTCCAGTTCTGACTTCAGAAGTAAGTCACATTCATGTCCCTTTGCCCAAAGTAATCTTGTACAAATGTTATTATTTCTTTCCATCTGAGCAAAGTGATGTGTAGCTAGGGTTTTTTTAGTAGAAAAGGACCCATTGTGTTAGAAAACAAATAAATAATTCAACTTTTTAAAAAATTAAAAACCTTAGATTTGGCACATTAGGACCATTTCTGCAGTAGTGAAATCCCCCACATTGATGGTTGTAAATCTGCAAGTTATTGCAAGTTATATATGAAATTTTCTGCAGAAGGTTTTTCCTCACCAGGCGCAGACCTGAAGTTTTCTCTGTCTTACCCTATGTTTTCAGAATCCCCAATTTTAGCGAGTTTTTTTAACCTCAAGTCCAAACTCGCATTTTTCTTCTGGGGATATCCCCAGGACCAGAGAGTTATTTTCCTGCAGCACCACCATTTCCTGTTTCACTTTTGCATACTTGCTCCACCCACCTCATTTAATGTCACCAACATCGTTTTTCAACAACATTCTCATCCTAGCCCTGCATGCCGCCCTGAGCCCTCCCCCCTTTTGTCCCGGATACATTCTGCATTTTTTCAACATAGTTTTTTTTAAAATCATAACATTAATTGCATTATGAGGCTGTGAGAAATGGGCAGTACAATATTATCAGAGGGGGGATCACTGGAGTGGGGGACTGTAGAGGAGAACAATACCTATTTATCCACCAATTCATTGAAAAGAGAAATTATAAACTTGAAAAGGCTGCGGTAGCCACCTAGCTCTAAATCCCCTTTCCTCAATAAACTTGCTTAATACCTTTTCAGAGGTAAATATTTAAATAGCAAGTGGGGGGGGTGACTTGTTTACAGTGGCACCTTGTTTACACTGGAAAGTTGAGCAGCTTCCTGCATGAAGCCTTCGCTGGCAATGTGGTCAGCGTGTCAGTCTCATACCACGAATGTTGTGAGTTCAAACCTCAAAGGGCAATTTTTTAAAAAAATTAGCATTTTAAAAAAAAAACAACACCCCTCCCTTTCTGTGCCAGAGCTCTCTCAGCCCCACCTACCTCACAGGGTGTCTGTTGTGGGGAGGGGAAGGGAAAGGAGTTTGTAAGCCGCTCTGAGACTCCAAGTGAAGGGCGGGGTATAAATCCAATCTCTTCTTCTTCTTCTTCTTCTATTATGCAAGTTTATTTAAAAGATTTGATTTAGAGTCAGATGGCTACAACAGCCACATGGAAGTTTATTATTTCTCTTTTTAATGAATCAGTGGATGTATTCCCTCCATGGGAACATGTGCTGCCAATCACGTCAGTGCTTCTGCCTTGCAATTGCATTGCAACATTACCACCCATGTGCATATAAAAAATAGAAAAAACTAATGTGGCCAGTGCATACCAGGAGAACAACGATAGGAGTAACTGAGGAAGGCGTGTGGTGGGTCGAAGCCTTGTCCGAAAATCAAGAAACTGCATGGGAAAAGCCCTACTGCAGAACGAGTGCTGCAGACTTGCAACATCGAGTGTGAGTTCAAACCAACGCTTATGAGGGGTAAAATCTTACTGCGAAAACAGTCTAGAAGTTACTGGAATAAGATAACTAGTCCCTTGGCTGCACTAAGCCAAGATCCACTGTAGGTCTTTCAAGTGCTGTATATAAATGGTTGCAAACTCTTACCTATTTATTTAGGGGCCGCCATGATGGGAACTTTCACTACTCTCTTTAAGCTTTTTGTTTCCCTCAGCTTGATTTTAGATAACCTGCACAAGATCGTAGAAAAGCACCCTGACAGCTTCACCTGTTTTGAAGGTGAAGTGTGGTTCATGCCTTGCCAATATTGCCAAGGGAACGTTTTGTTAAAAATATTTTTCTACAGCTCAATTTTTTCCCCCAGCATTGGCAGCAGAACTCAGTTGTCATTCTGAAAGATTATACCTGTGTTCAGACATATGCTTGTTAACAACTATTTGAACTGTGAACTTATTATTGCTGGGTTCCCTTAAGAACTACTTGCCAGTTGGCAGAGGAATGCAGATTACAATGTTTCTCAGGACAGTTGTTCCCTCAGGTGTCAAATTGCTCGGGCTCTTATCATTCATCTTTTTTATGTTTCATGTCAGGCAATTGCTTTGTGGCCCTCACCAGACTTCATCTTGAGACTCATCTCTTGGTTTATACAAGTAAAGCTTCAGTATGTACTCATTTATGTACTGTTTTAAGACTATTACATCTTTTCATTGACTTTGTAACTAATAGCTTATAGAGACTGCATCTATCATAATTTTTCCCTGCTCCTTTCAAGGATCTCAGAGTAGTGTGCATGGTTCACTACTCTCCTTTTCTCCATTTTGTTCTCAAGACAGGTTGGAGGGTCCAGATGAAGGAACGTGACTGGCCTTATATCACCAAGTGAGTTTTCCTGGCAGAGTGGGAACTGAACCTGAGTTTCAGCAGTCCTAGTGCAATGCTCTAAACACTGTATCATACTGTCTCTCTCCCGCAGTAATCACTACTCTGCAATAGGTATTACTGCAGAAGTACACTTAATATTAAACAGTTTTATTTATTTATACTTATTTATTAAATTTATACCCTGCCATACCCAAAAAAACAGGCTCAGGGCAGCTCACAACATAAAATCAGCAAACAATAAAAACAGTAAAACAATAAATAGCAATAGCAGATCGAACCAAATCCACGCCTTATGAAATAGTTACTCTAAGAGACTTCAGTGTCTGGATAGTATCCAGAAGAGTACGTATCCGGAAAAAAGGTCATAAATAGCTCTGTGGACAGAACAGGGGGGCCAGAATGGATTGAATGCCCGCGGCCTCAACCAAAGACATGGTGGAACAGCTCCGTTTTAAAGGCCCTGCGGAACTGTGCTAGGTCCCGCAGGGTCCTGATCTCAAATGGAAGCATGTTCCACCAGGCCCTTGCCCTAGCTAAGGCTAAGTGGATGTCCCTCGGGCCACGGACCACCAGGAGATGTTGATCAGAAGAGCGTAGAGCTCTCCAGGGCTCATAGGTGGAGAGGTGGTCCCGCAGGTATGATGGTCCCAGGCTGTATAGGGCTTTAAAGGTCAAAATCATGACCTTGAACTGGATCCGGTATTCGATCAGCAGCCAGTACAGTTGGTGCAACACCGGTTGAATGTGCACCCACGCAGGTGTTGCCATCAGTAGACATGCTGCTGCATTCCGCACTAGCTGCAATTTCTGGATCAGGTTCAAGGGTAGCCCTGTGTAGAGTTAGTTACAGTAGTCTAACCTGGAAGTGACCACTGCATGGATCACTGTAGCTAAGTCCTGGGAGGCAAGATAGGGAACTAGTTGCCTGACTAGCTGAAGATGATAAAAGGCAGATCTGGCAACCGAAGTGACCTGGACTCCCATGGTAAGTAAGGAAGCCAGCATCACTCCAAGACTCTTTATCCCCGGCGCTGGCACCGGGGTGGGTGTTAGAAGTCAGTGAGGAAAATTTCCCTTTTCTCATAGGTTCCTGCTTGCATTATTTAAAGACATCATTGCAGATATGGAGGCTGGCTATTTATTGTTTCTGTTGCCATTTTCTGCACACACAACACTCCTCTGTTGAAGCTGCTGCCTCATGGTGGAGACAGCAGTGCTACAAGTATGTAGGGGAAGGAAGTAGGCACAGTGGTGGGAGGGTAGGTGGATGGGAGGGCCCTCTACTGTCTCCACCATGAGGCATCAGCTCCAACAGAGGAGTGTTCTGTGTGCATGTGCAAATAGTCCTCTGTTTGGGAGGGGGACTTAACGACCCTCCTTTTTCTCCCAGGTTTTAGATTTTTCTAAACCCCAAGTTTGCTAGGAAAAATATCCCTTCTGTCTACATGGTCCCAATCCACAGATTTAAGTATCCACAGATGTGGCCATGTCAGCTATTAGATATACTGATGTTAACTTTAGTACGCCCACCACAGGAAGACAACAATATTCTGAGAAATAAAGAGACTCTGATTCAATCATAATAAACCTGATAGCCCAGAAAGATATAATGGTTTTTAAAAAACGAAACAGAATTCTTATATGAGAAGAACTAGGGCTAAGATTTGACTCTGTTTATACAATACAGTTTTAAAATCAGGAACTTCATGAAGGGTGAAATGTTGAGGTAGAGAGGTGAAGCTGAGAGTCTAATATCCAGATTCCAAGCCCAAATCTTTATTTTATATATATTTATTTTTAACATTTACTAATCAAATATTACAATTCATCCTAACTTTTCCAGATGAAATAACATTGATTCTTTTGTGTTAAGCTGCTTTTCAGTTTTATCATCACAAACCATCTATCCACTCCTTTTTAAAAGACACAGAATCTATTTTGCAGAAATAAGCAAATACTAAATGGGCCACAGTAACTGGAATTATCACAAAATCAGACAGAATTTCAGGGATCTCTGCCACATAATTCAATAGACACATTTTTGCTACACAAAAAGTCAAAAACTTATACCAAACAATAATGTTTGGTTTGATAATGTATCATTTTTTGGTATTGAATGGCATGTAAACATTTCCACCATATGTGGGGAAATGCTGCATTATCTGCATGGCAATGCCAACACTTCCCACTTAATGCCCTCTATAGTTTTGTGAACCCTGCTAGGGTAAAGATGCCATTGGTTAGCAATTTTTAAAATATTTTCATGAATATTAGGACTAATGGTGAAGGTAGAGACTTTTAAAACAGATAATTCCACAGAGTTGTATTAATTTCATGTTCAAGGCATTTTGACTATCCATTATTTTTTTTAAAAAAAAACAGGCTTACTATATAATTCTACTATCAAACCTATAGAGAACTTAAGAGCAAGCACTGCTTATTAAACATTGTTTTAGAAAAGTTTCTTCTATTTCTTGCTAAATGCAAGCATCTAATATAGCTTTCTGCAAAAAGCAAGTTGAAATCATCAAGCCAAAGGTCACAGTAGTAGCATTAGAAGAGTAGGATGTCTGGATACGTCTTCCTTCAGAAAGTTAAAACAAAGTTACCCATTGCTACAAAATAGTGTTGGTGGTGGAATTATTACTTTACTCTGAAACCTCCATTATTAGCTACTATCAAAAGCTACTATCCAAGACCTCTGGTATGATCTGACTGGAGCACAAAATATGGAGCAAATATGCAGTTATGCACATATCACTAAGTGTAAATACAAATGGCAGCCAGGGACCGGAAGTGTCTGACCTCAAGGACATCTTGTGGGTGATTCCCATCCATCACTTAGGGAGGCAGGACTAATTTCAATTATTTCCTGTTTCCTGTAGTGGGAGTCACTCTAGGCTCAGTTCTGGTGCTCCAAAAGCAATACACTAACCTAACCACTGTAAAAAAGAGAACTTGAACATCAACAACAAGAGTATAGCCAAATTACAAACATTGGAACAGGAAGAAAAAGGTGAGTCCTCTCTCTCTTGTAATCTTATTATTATTTTTAAATAGAGTGTGAAAGAACAGCATAGTAGATAGAGGAAATGACGACCCGGGAGGGCCAAGATGTCCTCCAAGCCTCAGAGAAGAAGGACCCTTCACGGTGAGTAACCAATGGTCGTTCTCCCTCTGAGGTGGAGGACATCTTGTGGGACCTCCCAGAGCAGTGTCCCTAATTTTTGGGAGGGTGGTCATCATCAAGAGTCCGAACAGACTGCAGCACTCTCCGTCCGAATGCTGCATCAGCAGAGTCATACATATCTTGTAATTCCTGATGAATGTGGATAACGAAGACCACGTAGCAGCCCTACAGACTTCCTCCACCGATGCCCTGTTGGCAAAGGCCATATTCGTTGCAACACTTCAAAGAGAGTGGGCCGTGATACCTGCAGGAACTCATTTCATACTCCTGTAGGCTACAGTAATGCAGGACCTCATAGTGCTGCTTACGGCAGAGTTAGACATCTTTCTCCGTGTGTGAAGAGGAAAAATGTTAACCAGGGCTCTAGT
>NW_015173683.1:903779-925770 GCF_001447785.1 Gekko japonicus | reverse complement strand
GCTGTCTGAATACGCACTTTCAGTCTGGTAGGGAGAAGTGACAACATTGGATCAAATGGCTCATCTGATCGTGGCCCAAGTGCCACACTTTTCCAGAATAAACTTTAAGTATAATTATACTTGTACACTTCCAAATGTGTCATGAAAGATACCTGATGTAAGAGCAGCACATACAAGCTCCTCTAATTGTTCTTGGCATGACATTACTTGGCATGATATTACTAAGAAATCCAGGCTCTCTTCTGATGTCAATCACCATGAATCCACAACAAAAGAAGTGAACCACTATTCATTCTAATTTACACAGGCATTTTCTATTATGTTTTCAGGATAGGCTTACCAATTGCAGTAATTATAGGTAAACCATTATACTCAAACTCTGGACAACAAAATCAAAATTAAATAAAAGTACAGTCCCTGCAATTGATATTACTAAGAAATCCAGGCTCTCTTCTGATGTCAATCACCATGAATCCACAACAAAAGAAGTGAACCACTATTCATTCTAATTTACACAGGCATTTTCTATTATGTTTTCAGGATAGGCTTACCAATTGCAGTAATTATAGGTAAACCATTATACTCAAACTCTGGACAACAAAATCAAAATGAAGTAAAAGTACAGTCTCTGCAATGCATGCCAGTGTGAAGTGAACTAACAGTACTGAATGCAAATACTATCTGTGTTGTGTGCAGACAAGGAGGCTAAAAGGGAAACATTCTTGCAGCCAATTCCTTACCTCGAAATGAGGTGCATTCTACCCTTTGTTTCATGTTTGGGTAAACGCAGAGGGAGTTCCAATCCTGACAAGTATACTTGTTTGATACACAAATTTGAAACGTGAGCATATATGTTACTGTGGTGTAGTTATTAGAGTGTCAGACTACGATCTTGGAGACCAAGGTTCAAATCTCCACTCTGCCGTAAAGCTGACTTGAGTGACTCTGGGCCAGTCTCTCACTCTCTCTGCCTAGCCTACTTCACAGGGTTGTTGTGAAGATAAAATGGAGGAGGTAAAAACCATGTATGCTGCTTAAGCCAGGATAAAAACGTGCAAAATAACTTAATGTGAAGGGGTCTTCCATCTTGCTGTGTTTTATAGGATTTTTGATACAATTAGCTGCGTGTCACTCTTGCAAGATGGCTCCAAGTGGTACAGAATAAGAATGCAAACCAACAGGGATTTTTCAAGCATAAATGATGTGAATCCAATTCCTGTAGCTTTACTTCTATGAAGTAGATATACCACGTTTTTTAAAAAAAGAATTGCTGAATATAGCATATGGTTAAAGCAACCAAAGACTACATTATTGTGCAACAGCAAAGTATCTTAAATGCAGATCAAATTATGCTGCAGCATCTGGATCAACAGTACTTTCTTGTCCTTCTATCTGCTGTTACCTAGCTATGGCCCCGGTCACACGGGCAGGAAACTGCGGGGGAGAAGCGTGGCTGTTTGCCCTGGGGCAAACTACTGCGCTGTTATGTGATCAGACCTCCTGTGGAGGTCCTGTGGAGGTACCGTGGAGGTTCCATGGCAAGGGAGAGGTGCCGATCACAGGACAAGCTGGCGCGCAACGAAGAAGCGCGCGCCGCGGCAAACTGTTTTGGTTTTGTGTGTACATGACAAATGCGCATGCTCCGTTGGGTGCACGTGCGCATCCACAGGGACTTGGACAAAAAAACCCCACCTTATGTGCAAGGGGACATGGGCGGGCGCCGGATGCCACCGGAAACGCGATCAGACGCCCGCCCTTGCCCCGCAGTTTCCGGAAACTAGTACCTCCGAGGTACTAGTTTTTTGCCACGCAGTTTCGGCTGGAAGCCTCGGTTGAGCCACGGGAGTGCTACGCTTCCCAGATGTGCTGGTGAGATCGCGCCTGGAAACTCCACCTGTTTTCCGTCTCACTTGTGTGGCTTCTGTTCCGTGTGACCGCAGCCCATATTATATATGGATGACCAGACTTTAATAGTGACAGCTGAACCAAGCAGGATTTCACAGGCCATTCTTTTCCACAGATGATCCCAAGAAAATTAAAATCATGAGCTAAAATTCCCTCCACACACCCAATGATGCAACTCTGTTTATTACATACCAAGGAAAACAATCCAACAAACTACAATTTACAAGCTGAGTAAGCTGAGAGTTCTAGAGGAGTATCAGTTGGTTTTCTACAATATTAACAAACATGCACCTTGTTAAATAATATCTCACTTTGATAAACAGCGCAGGCTTCTGGGAGAGGAGAAGGAGTCCCACACATATACTCTGGAGTGTGGGTCTACCTTCCAGCAGTGCTTCTTTAGAACTACCACCTTCCATGGTGTATAGGGTGTGCTGACCTATCTTACTTCTGTTCACTTTTTGGTCCTGCGTTGTAGCCAACATGCAAGAGACCTCTGATGGTTGTTTTGACCAGTCGATGGAGGGGTGTAAGATGGTGATGGACAGACATCATCCTTCAGTCGCTCCACAGACTCAGCTTTATCTGTGCTTTTAAATATTCTTCTAGTGGTTTAAGATATCTTATCTGGCTCTATTTGGTCTAATCGGATCTGAACCACCAGATTTTGGACTCCTTTGCACCCTCCAGTTACCAGCTGGATTGTTTAGCTTCTGGACAAAACTGACCAGTCGATGGAGGGGTGTAAGATGGTGATGGACAGACATCATCCTTCAGTCGCTCCACAGACTCAGCTTTATCTGTGCTTTTAAATATTCTTCTAGTGGTTTAAGATATCTTATCTGGCTCTATTTGGTCTAATCGGATCTGAACCACCAGATTTTGGACTCCTTTGCACCCTCCAATTACCAGCTGGATCGTTTAGTTTCTGGACAAAACAGCAGCTGTGCCTTCGAGAGCTGTTTAGCTCCCTCTGAAAGACACCCAGAGCCAAAATGGGAAAGAAAAGGCAACCAAGAAGGCATTTGGATTCGCCCTCACCTCTGAAGTCAGCCAGTTGTGCACCGATGACCTTTTACTGAAGGAGCGAGTAAGTGACATTTCTTCGTATTCATCTCCAAATAATTTCAGCATGCTGAATATGGAAAAGGCAGTACATCTATTGCCAGTTCACCGTCCATCTAATGGAGATAAATCCCCTAATTCAAAGGGGATGACAGCCTCTCAACCGGCACCCCCTCGTAGTGGAGGAATCCTTCTGGAGGGCGAGGAGCCAGGCATGCAACTTCAAAAAGACTTCTTGCTGAAGTTCATAGGTGATCAATGCCTATTAACAGGTGAAACCACAATAACTATCTTCAAAAGCTTAATTATATTTCTAACAAGTTTGACACACTTAACAATGCATCCAATGCTCTTAATGAGAAAATATGCAACCTTTCATGAGGGAGTAAGACCAAATATCTCTAAGATAAGTCCCCAGACCTCCAATTTAAACTTAAGCTCAAAGAAACTTGCAACCCCAATTATCTTTACAGGGGAAAGTGATACTCAGAAGGGGGGGGAGCTGGCACCACACTCTGCCTCCAAAAAAATCAAGTTGTATTATGCATCTAACCATTTAAATCAAGGTCACTGGCCAATAAGAGAGACATCCTTCACTCCCTGAGCCAGCTCTTATGCACAGAAAAACACCTCAATAAAAACTGAGACTCCCTAATAACCTCTGTGGGTTGAGATTACTTTTAACTTTTGGCTGGTCAACAATTCTTCTGTTGTTACTAAAAATGCAGAGATTCCTCTCCCCTTTCCAGATTTTGGCCTGTAGAGTTTTCATAGATGAAAGGGTCCACCCACTTCTTCCAAAGAGCATACCTGCAGTATCTGAGTCCTCTGACCTGGAGTCAGCGGCTTCTGCAGGTGCAAATAATAAAAACGCCGCCAGTTCAAACACTCCCCCATAAAACTAATTTCTTATGAGAGACTACTTCTGGCAAGCAAGCGAACATCACCTCCACTTTGGACCATTAAAAAAAATTATTTACAAAATCTTTGCTCCACAGCTGGGCCACTTAATTTACTCCTCCCAGTGAGACAGACAACAAGAGCAATACAACACCAAGCGCATTTCAGCACCAAACCAATGCCCAACCCAATGTGTGAGAACAGCCCAGTTCTGCTCTGTGACTCTGCTAAGAGAACCTCCAATGCAGACTTAACTAAGATTCTTGGTTTTAACATCCAGCCGCAGGAAGATCTGGAGCAGAAGGATCTTTAGAGAGTATATTGAAATAAGCCATCTTGAGTAACTATCTTCTGCACTTTATGAAACTGTATTAATAATGGAATTGTTTTATATGGTTTTAACTGTATTTTATGTACTGACTGTGAGCCGCCCTGAGCCTGCATTGTGGGGAGGGCGGGGTATAAATGTGATAAATAAATAAATACATACATACATAAGACTTCAATTCCAACTCCTATAAGCACTGAAGGGCAAGTACACTACTCAGCGGTACATCTCCCACTATAAAGACCCTTAGGTCAAGTTATCCTGATGAATCCACAGCTCCCGCGAAAGAGCTAAGTCACTCTGTTCCTTTTTACAGTAATGAGGCAGTGGATGTAATTCTTCTCCCTACTACTTCAACAGATCTTGAGGCACCCATCCTACCTGGATTACAAAAGATGTCACTGGAACCTCTTAATCCACCTAACATGACTCTACCTAGTCCTCCCATGAAAGACTTAATATATGATGTGACTGAAGTTACTCTGCGTTCCCCACCAAAGGAGGAAAATCTTATGAGTCACTCTGATTGACAATTGCAGCTTCCTGGTAACATCCAAACCCTCTCCTGAAACATTGCTGGCTGCCCATCCAAGAGAACTGCTCCTTCCTTTCTGCAAGTTTGATATTGTTATTCTCCAAGAGACCTATGACAGCAGATAGATTTTCTACATGTGGCTCTGCTGCAGAGAGAAATGGCAGACCCAGGGAGGCCTGGCTATTCTGCTGCCATGTTGGACTTGGGCTCTGCTGGGCTCCTTCCATGGACTGACATTGATTTCAGCTGTGCTTGCAAAAGTGTCCCCCCAGCTCAAATTCTGCTGGCATTCCCTGGTTTGACATTGGTTCTCTTGGGCTTGTTGGTTCTGTTTGCATGGGCGGAATTTGACCAGTGGTTGTTGCTCAAGTGTGTTTTGCTATTGGCTTTTGCCATGGAGAAAGCATGAAATCCCCCCACATTGGAAACAATGGAGGGTAGCTGGGGACACCTTGTTCAGGAGCCCACATTATTGGACCTCTTGACCCAATGTACGTGAAACTGGGGGTTCTTCAAAGAACAGCCACCAACAGCTCCTATGCAATTTTAGTGCTACTGGCTTTAAAAATAGCGCCCCCAGCCCCCTGGAAAAATTCTCCATAGGGAATAATGGAGCCAACTAACATTGGACCCCCCAACCAACCAACCAACACAGATCCAAATAACCAGGAATACTGATATTTTTGGCTCCCTGATATCCGGATCTGAAAAATACCTATTTTTTTCAAAGTGCAGGCCCCTAGGGAAGATACCAGCAGGGATTTAAAGAAGTTAGAACTACTGGAAGTCCTGTTACCAGACAGAAGAGAAAGGTGGAGTCTTTATTGACTGTGCCAGGACAGGCCTGGGAACAGGAACCCCCCAACCAGAGCATCCCTCCTCCTTATCAGCAGGCACAAAAGGCCTAGTTAAAGCCTCACCCCATGAAACCCAGTTATTACTTCCCACCCTTCTCAGTAGAAGCTTCCCTGTTTACCTCCCTCATTCAAGTACTTCTTGCCATTATCTACTTGTCACTATAACAGAAATGCCAGCCAGGAAGTGCCTCACAGCATGGCACCAGAGGCATGACACTGATCTGTACTGATATTGGATTCAGGGTCTGTTTCTGTCCCTGCACCAATTTTCACCTTTTTCATCACAGCCCCCCCCCGCCAGTTCATCCCTTATGCTGTTCCTGAGTGTTCCTCAGCATTTTCAGGGAGTTCACTGGACTGTAGTGGAAAGAGAGAGGCAAGGAAATTTCAGTTCTGCTGATAGAACTGCCTCCCATTATCACAAAGTGAACTTTGGATCCAACCTCCTATTTTTCAAATACTCAAAGGTATTGTGAAGGAAAGATCCATTTCCAAGGAAAACCCCTGAGGCGATAAAAACATTTCCTACTGTTTATAAAGAGCCTTGGCCATACATCCTGACCTCTGGCACATGGCTCTTCTTCTTGTTGTTTTTATAAATCCTCAAAAGCAACAGCAGTTTGACAGCTTTACAGCACCTGTGTGCCCTCCCCCCCCCCACGCCACATGAAACAAAGCAGACGCATGCCAAAGATCAACAGTGTAGGCAGAGCTCATCTGACATAAGCTGATCACTGGATTTGCTTCTCTTCTAGCAGTTAACATGACATGGACGTGCAACACAAAACAGAGTAATTATTAGCGATGCAGTTCTAGCAAGCCTGTGCTAATGAAAACCATCTGGGAATCTTCCATCCTTCTCATCCATCACTAAAGACTGCACAGCAGAAGCTGGTCATTGTGATGCGTGGAAATCCCAGCATGATTAAAGGAACGGGTAGGCATTCTTTGTCATTGGAGGTTTTGTATTGATTGGATACCTACTTGTTGGGGACACGATAGCTGTAGTTTCTGCATTGGCAGGGGGTTGGATTAGATGACCCTGTTGGTCCATTCCATCTCTGAGATTAAATAAATAAATGTGTCCAAGGCACATGTTTCATTAGCCCCTTAACCATGGTCCAGTGTCAGGACTCCGGTTAACCTTTACAAATAGTAATTTGATAGCAATTACAGCGAGGAGACCTTCCTAGCAGAAGTGGCCTGTGTCCTATTCTGATGTAAATGTGAAGGACTGGTGACAGGTGACAGGGTATTTCCCTTCATTTAGTCTTCATTTTCAAATGACATGATTAGACGTTGGCTTCTACACATCACAGAACACTTCTTTGAAAATGCCCAACATGACCAAAACTTAGGGTTGCCAAGTGAGAATTGAGCCGCAGTGGGGGACTCCTACCAAAACCAGAGTCTGTAATATAATTGAAGACGGAGTCAGAAGGCTGGGACACCAGTGGGAAAGACAAATGCAGATTCGACCATAGTTTACCAGTTTGGGACCAGAATACTTGAAGGATCACCTCGTCTCCTATAGTCCAGCTTGCCAGTTAACATCTTAAACCTTACTCTCTATGTACCCACCAATGAAGAAGAAGCAGAACAAGCTATGAACAAAGCTAGGACATTTTCTCCCACCTTTTAGTTGCATATGCAGCTTTTGTGACAGTTCTATACTTCTTTTAAAGAGTAATCGTTTTAGTGATTTTATTAGCTATTGCTTACAGATTGGGGCGGTTTTACTGCAGTGTGTGTTTTCATATCATGTTTTTACTGATTATTTTAATTTGCATTTATAATTTATCTTTTATTACTAGCCACCTCTAGTAAGTCTCTGGTAGGATGTCAACCTCCAGGTAAGGCCTGGAGATCTCCTGGAATTACAACTGCTCTCCAGACTGCAGATATCAGTTCCCTCAGAGAAAATGTCTGATTTGAAGGGATGGCTCTGTTGCATTACATTCATGCTGAGGTCCCTTCCCTTCCTCCACCTAGGGTTGCCAAGTCCTTTATACTCACTGGCGGGGGACTGTCCGTTGGCTCCAGGAGTTGCTGCAGGACGTGTGCGCGTGCACGCGAAGCACACGCGCGACGCCTACACGTCACAGGGAGTGACGCACAATGTAGAGCACGTTGGGGGCATGGCCCCGATCGGCAGAGGGAAAACCATAGAGTTTTACCTCTGCCGATCGGTGCCACACCCCCAACGTGCTCTACGTGGTTGCAGTCACCTCTGGTGATGCAGCCACGCTACGCTTCGGGGGGCGGGGTTCCCCCCGGGGCCCGATTCCGTGGCGGCCGAAAACGGGCCTCCAAAGCGGAGGGTTACCCGCCACCCGCCCCCACTTGGCAGCCCTACCTCCACCCCAAATCTCCAGGTAGGGATGCCAGTATCCAGGTCATCTCCAGACTAGAGAGATCAGTTCCCCTGGAGAAAATGGGTGCTTTGGAGGGTAGACTCCATGGAATTGTACCCCACTGAGGTCCCTGTCCTCCCCAGGCTCCATCCCCAAATCTCTAGGAGTTTCCCAACCTGGATTGGGCAACCCTACCCCCCATCCCCTGCCAGTGGCCAGGGGGGATTTGGCAACCCTATTCCAGGAGTTCCCCCATCTGGAACTGGCAATTCCAGTCTCTGGAGAGGCAGCATGCAATCCTAAAATGAAAAAAATATATCATATTTCCCCCTTCCCCAGTAGTATGTCCATTATAGGCATATGCCAGACCACTACCAGGAAGGGAAGGACTATATACTGAAGATAAGTCATACCATGCACCCACTCCTGATAAAGACCAGGATCCAAAAAGCTACCTACCTTAGGCACAACCCCAGACTTTACCTGTACCTAGAAAAACATTCCACTGTTTCCTCTTGAACAGCTGATTATTTCACTCCACCCACTCTGTGCTACATTACTATTTATTTTTTAAACGCCCTGTAAATTTCCAAAAGGGGTTTTCAATATGGTATAAAGCAGGGAAGCCAATCTTTGAAGAGCAGATCCAAAAACTATTTGTGCATGTAGAAACATGTAGCACCATTGTTTGGCTACCCGCCAAAAACCCCTGTATCTCTTAAACCAGAATAAAAGCATGCCTGTGCGTAATAAGAAATTTTCAGAACGAATGAATATTTCTCTAGTAAGCAGATGCTTCAAATCTTTCTCCACATGTCCAGACGTTAACTTGATAATTCATCATACTTGATGTACAGTTTGCCCTGAGGACTTTTTCTTCATTTGTTTCAAAAATTTAGTGATTCTGTTCATGATCATGAGTCCCTATCAAATATGGATAGCCATTCCTACCTTCCCAAGGCTGGATTCTGAATGAAAGGCCTTTCAGCATTTTTCACTCTCCCTCTCAAGGGGAATGTTAACATTTCCTTTTCATTGACCCAAAAGATTTACATCTAATCTGTCACTCTGAAGTAACTTCTGTCTTGATTTATGCATAACAGATGCTACTGTGGTACCTATTAAAAATGCTAAAGTGTGGCGGAGCGACTAATGGATAGACATCTGTAAGGGAGATTATCCCAGAAACGCAAATGCCTTGAACAGCACTGAAGAAAATGAGGTCACAGAGCAAGTAACTTCAGGAATTCTTGGTGCCACTTCAAATCACTACTAATCTCAATATTTTGCCTCTTGTAATGGTATGAGTTACACCTTGTTAAGGAAAGACATGCTGGGTCACGCAGGTCCTAGATAAAGATCAGTTTTCTACTATGACCCATGTTTCCAGTGATTAACCAGAATCTTATTTATTCACTGTATTTTATATCACTTTTCTCTTAATACTTGGGGTGGTAAGCAAGCACTATGACATAATATAAGCAGTTAAAACCATGTAGTAAGGCTGAGCAGATTCAGACAACTTCATCCAATTCTTCACCGGGAATCTATCTGAACAACAACAAAAAGAGGCTGCATCAGTCTGGAAATTCCACTGGGTCAGGATTGGCCTCTTCAAGGAGGAAACTCCACACACAAGGCATGATCAGTGAGCCAGTTCAGAGTCGCATCCATTGGAAACAGAATGCTGTACAGGTTGGGTTTAGGTCTGATCACCACCTCAGGTCCTATGTTCTCACAGAGTAGAAGACCTACCTTGTACAGAGTATAAGACCTACCTTACAGGTCACAAGTTAGATCTATCTGATGCAGATACCAGATCAAAATGAGAGCAACAAAAGGGTGAGGACAGCCAAATATGTTAAGGCAGTTGCTCTTAGCCTTTTATTCACTGATGCTCATCACCCATATATTATCATCAAACACCCTCCCCCTAAGCAAATCACCCAGGGTGTAAAAACAGCACTAATGACAAGGCAACTTTATTTATGTGGATATATTTACTTTCTATGCCTACAATACACAGATTTCAGGCACATATTCAGAGATACCCTCCATGCCTGAGAAGCATCACCCCCCCCCCCCAATGTTTGGTGTGTGCCGCTTTTTAAGTTCCCCGGGAAGAAAGCCAAGATTGTTCCCTCCTCAGGGCACAGTCGACAGTATAAAACAACTCTCCTCTGCTTACTGTCAGAAACCATTGGAAAGGGGAGGACTGCCTGAAATCCTGAATGCTCTTTTGCCGCCTCAGATTTATAGATCAACCTACCCACCTTCTGTGGCTGATACAGCCCCCCGTGAAGAATTGCTGTGGTAACGTATGGTTTAGGGGTTGAACTGAAGGCACATCTTCTAGACTGAAAACAAATACTTCCCTCTAAGGCAAATCCAAGAACTGTTCCATACACGTTGACACAAGGCTAAGAAACATTGGAGGCAGCAGGAAAAGAGGAAGACCCAACATGAGATGGATTGACTCCACCAAGGAAGCCACAAAGGCCCTCAGTTTGCAAGGCCTGATCAAGGCTGGGAACAATAGGATATTTTAAAGGACATTAATTCATAGGATTGCCATGAGTAGGGAGTAACTTGACGGCACTCAACACACACTCACATGTAGACTGAGGACAGATAAACACTGCCAAAGGGCAGTGACCGATGAGAGCCACGCCAGCCAGCCCAATTCCCTCCTCCATTAGACAGATTCAAGTGAGGTAGCCGTGTTGGTCTGAAGCAGCAGAACAACGTTTGAGTCCAGCGGCACCTTTAAGACCAACAAAGTTTTATTCAAGGTATAGTTTTTCATGTACAAGCACACTTCCTCAGACACAGTAAAACAGAATTACCTCAACCATTACAGCAGCAATTATTTCTCTGGTCTGGGGACAGGGGAGATAAATCACCCAGCCAGCTGCTCCACTTCAAAGAAGATGATGCGGTAAAGTCACCTCCATGCTTGAGAGGGGACGGATGGATGGCAGGGTCTCAGTTGATCACTCTCAGCATTCCACAATTAAGAATACCTCAATCTCCAATTTTAACATATTTGTTTCTTTCACTGTTTCCCCCCAGAACTGAGCCCAAACAAATGGTAACCACTGTTCCCTCTAAGATGAGTTAGTGTGAGCTAGCTCACAGTTTTTTAGCCTCCGGCTCATGCATTTTTGTCTCAGCTCAGGGAGGTGGGCTCCAGAACACACTAATTTCTGCAGTAGCCAAAGTGCTCACTCACAACTTTAATGCCAGGAGCTCACAAAGTAGGATTTTTGCTCACAAGACTCCACAGCTTAGAGGGAACATTGATGGTGGTAACCATATAAACTAATCTTATAATCCCTGTTTGATCTTTGAATCTGTTAAACATCTTCATTATGCTGTATGGTAATTTACTACTCACCCTCTACCTATATATATGGACAGGTAATTTCCATTTTTGTTGTCTCTGTCTTGACTCTAATTGGCCCTTCCTGGCAACTAACCCCCGCCCTCTCCCTTCCTATATGTAATGGTTGAGGGAATTCTGTTTCACTGTACCTGAAGAAGTGTGCATGCACACGAAAACTTATGCCTCGAATAAAATTTGGTCGGTCTTACAGGTGCCACGGGACTCCTCCTCCCTTCCTTGATGGCAAGTGGAGATGACGTCTCACACGGCCAGCGGTGCGTTTGTCCAAACGACTTTCCGCCACTGGACTCTAACTTGGTCTCCTTTTCGCTACAGTTTTAGACCGGCGAGAGAGACGCCGCCCTCTCCGCCCACCAGCTCAGTTTTCTGCACACAAGCGGATCCCCATTTGGGGCAGCTGCACCGAACAGCGTACAGAACGGGGATGCTGCGTTATAGGAAGTCCTGTCTGCAAACCCGCACGGGACAAGGAGCGGCTTTAAAGGCCTCCCTTCACCACTACCGCGCCCCCCCCCCGTCTCTCTAAGCCCCGAGTGCCCGTCCAAAGGGCGGCGAGTCGGCAGGCGAGGTGGCGCGAACGCCCCGCTTTCCCGTCCCCAGCTTCAGACGGCGG
Organism: Gekko japonicus; assembly: GCF_001447785.1. NCBI lineage: Eukaryota > Metazoa > Chordata > Lepidosauria > Squamata > Gekkonidae > Gekko > Gekko japonicus. The sequence continues at coordinate 913,807 of NW_015173683.1, read as the reverse complement.
CCGCCCCGCTTCACTCACCCGGCGCCCTGGTGGTGTGCGTCCTGCAGCCGCAGTCCCGGCTTGCTAGAGAACTGCCGCGGCGGATGAAGCTTCCGGAGACCCCGCCAAGGGAACGAGCGAGGCCACGGCCTGCGCCCCCACCGGCAGGGGAGGGGCTTTACCTGCCTGGGCGGGTCTGGCGACAGCGCCAGGTGGGTGAGTCGCCCCCCGAAGGAGGGTCGCCTCGCTGCACAAGAGTCCTTTTCGCCTCAGCAAACAGAAAATCGCGGGGGGGGGGCGGGGCGGAGAGCGGGCGCTCGCAGTTGCTAACGGGTCTGGGTAAAAGTCGGATCTAAATGGATCCTCATGAGTTTCATATCATTTTTACATTGAAGCGAAATAAAACCACCATGGTATTGTAGGTCATGTGTTAGTCTACAAGGGGCACCACAAAAACCACGCATCCACAGATTCGTGGCACCACAACAGCGCAAAAACATGAGGCCACTTGCTGGCCTCTTACACAAGTTCTTACATCTGTGTGAATCCCCACAACTCTAGCAACACCGACTGCCATTCTGGTATGAAACTTACAGTCTGCTTTTCTGCATGTTTACACAGGAATAAAGTCCCATTGCTTTCAATAGACCTCACTCCTAAATAAGCACATACAGAATTTACAATCTTGTATCTTATTTGTAAGGAGAGTTACGCACATGATTCAAATCACAGACTTAAAGTGCCAGCCTAAGCAGAGTTACACCCTTCTAAATTCATTGAAGTCACTGGACTTAGAAGAGGAGGAGGAGGAGATTGGATTTATACCCCGCCCTTCACTTGGAGTCTCAGAGCAGTTTACAAACTCCTTTCCCTTCCCCTCCCCACAACAGACACCCTGTGAGGTAGGTGGGGCTGAGAGAGCTCTTTCAAGAACTGCCCTTTCAAGGACAGCTCTTGTCAGAACTATGGCTTGCCTGAGGTCATCCAGCAGCTGCAAGTGGAGGAGGGGGGAATCAAACCTGGCTCTCCCAGATTAGGGTCCGCGCACTTAGCCACTACACCAAACTAGTGAACTAAAGCCCACTTCATCAGATGTGGGAAGTGGGTTATTACTAGGAAGGCTTATGTATATATGAGATTTGGGAGGGGGAGAAGCAGCATCAAAGGGCCATGAAACGCACAAAGTACAGAGTGCAACGAATTCTGTAACATGCAAAACAATACGGAAACGATTAATAATAGCAGTAATTGGCTATATCTCTAGTTTTGCAAAGCTAATTAACACACTGATGGCAGAGGAGTCCCAGGATTATACAAAGTTATAAAAATGTCTCAGGCTACATATACATCAACTGAATCCAGGAAAACAACAAAATTCTGACTATTGTTCTTGTCCTAATTTAATAGAACTGTGAGAAATGGTTTCCATATTTTAAATAGGAATTGAACAGGTGTAAGTTTAAAATAGGAGGGGCTGCAGTGGCTCAGTAGTTAAGACACTGAACTGCAGACCGGAAGGTCGGTAGTTCAGCAGTTCGAGACCCGAGTGCCACATGACGGAGTGAGCTCCCGTCTCTGGTCCCAGCACCTGCCAACCTAGCAATTTGAAAGCAAGAAATTGCAAGTAGATAAATAGGTATGACTTGGGTGGGAAGGTAACAGCGTTCTGTGCCCCTCGGCGTCCAGTCATGCCAGCCACATGACCATGGAAATGTCTTCAGACAGCGCTGGCTCTTCGGCTTGGAAACGGAGATGAGCACCGCACCCTAGAGTCGGATTCGACTGGCTTTCGAGCAAGTGAAACCTTTACCTTAAGTTTAAAATGTGCATATCTCTCTTTCCCCTGCAGTTTTTAATTCAAAATTCCTTTTTAAATAAGAGTGATAAAATACCTGATTATAAAGAACTTCATTAGAAGGGTTCCTTTAAAAAAACAGCTGCCGATAGCTTCCCTGACAGTACATTAAGTATATACAGTATGATGAGACTGCCATCTAGTGGAACTTAAATGCAATTTGCTTTAGAACTATTAGACTAGAAAGCTTTTCTAGTCCAAAAATTTGGCCCAAGGCCATCAAAGGAAGCAAAGGGTCTTTACTGATGCTTTCTGTTTCATGACTCGTTTGAGCCAGAATCCTGTAGAACAAATGTATTTTGTAAAACAAACACTGTTGCCCCCTGGTGTCACTGAGGTATTCTTTTTCTTGCAGGGCTGGGATGGGCCTCTAAAGTTTTGAAAGAGTAATGCCGGCCAGTACAAAGCTACCTGGATCTACGGTCCAAGTATGAACGGAGCTTCGGGGGGGGGGGGAATTCTGAGTGAACCTGCACCCTGTCAGGCTGCTTGTGGATACTACTTAGAGATGGTTGGTAATATCTCTATAAGCCCTGCTCTCAATCTTTATGCAAAGTCAGTTAAGTGGATGAGGCTGGACATTTATCCTGTTCATTTAATCAGAACAATTCTGCTGGAACATTATTGTTGGCTGAGGGAATCATGCTATGAGCAACAGCAAATGAGGATCAGAAATATCTGAATCCCCAACGTATCTGCTGGATTTGGGTTGCATTTGGTTACTCTTTAGGTAAGATACAGCAGGTGGAAGAAAAAATGCTACAGTGGAATCTGGCAAGGAGAAACTCCATAGTTCTTCTTTCTTCTTCAGCAGATCTGCAGTGGTAGCAGTTGCTTCTGAATGCAGGGGTTATGAGCACAGGAATGTCCCAGATATGTTCTCCAGAAGTTTACTGACTAAACTGTAGATTGGTTGGTTTCCTTAGAGATGAAAACCTGAATTGCCAATGATGTAAAGTGGTTAGATTAGGGAGATCTGTGTTCAAATTTCCACTCAGCCATGAAGTTCACTGGGTGACCTTGGGCCTGTCCCCCCTTTTTTGTCTTCGCCTATTGATGGGGCTGTTATGGTGATACAATGGAGGAGAGGCTGAGCTCCTTGGGAGCAAGATTGGGATAAAATTGTAATAGGTATACCCCAAAGCCTGCCAATTACATGCTAAGGGGTTATCCGTTAAGGCCAGTAGCTCGAGCATTGTGCGACGTGGCAAACTGGAAGCCTCCAAGGTAATCAAAAAGCATTCAGAATTCAGCTTGCTTCAGATATTTGTTTTTCCACTGTAACAAGGGGAGATGAATTAAGAAAAGCCATCTGTGATACGGGACATGCCGAAATCAATACCACTGTGAGCACATACCACAAATGCTGCTGACAAGATAAACTTTACTTCAATTTTATTTCCACTTTAACAGTTTTTGGATGATACATCATGCAGTCTGCCAGTGTATCCATACATTTTAGTAGATAGTATTTTAAGAACCAAAATTGAAATACTTATCCATGGGAAAGGAAGGGGAAGTTCAGCTCAGCTGTTACTGAGTTTAATTCATCACAGCATCTTTGATAACAGTAGCAATTTCCCCCAGATTATAACCATCAGAAAAAGCACCCACATTTCATTTCCCCCTAAAACCAGCTATTGTACAGATACATAGATCCTAGAGAATACACATTACACACTTTACAAACTAGACATGTATACATCTACAGAATGCCTGAACCTCTATTGTTCTTCCACATCTTCCACTATTAAAGGTGTTTTTAAAAAAAACCCACAGACACAGAAGGAATTAGAAATAAGACACAAAAATGGGTTGTGGTAATCCTTCTATATGAGTGTTTAAACAGACATGTGTCCAGTGTGTTATTTTTAGCTTAATAAAGGCATTAAACAAAGCCACATCCAGCAAAAGGAGAAGGAATCACCTTGTAGATATTATTTCACAATATTCATGAGTGAATAGTTCATTTTTTAAAAAAATGCTTTTTGTATTTTTCTGGCTCCACAGGATAAGATGATTAGGGCTCAAAATTTCAGTAGGTTACATACTGCTATTCTGTGATTTCAGTGGTCTCTGTGATTTCACTGGGACTTACTGAGTGTAACATGTACAGGGCTCACAGAAATTAATCCAGATTATCTGGAATAGCCCATAAATTTGAAGTTTAAATTTAGGGGGAAGGAGGGATAGAGAGAATCCTGTCTACTGGAAATCAGTTATGAAAGGAATTCTTTCAATTTTCAGGTAGGTCTTCATTTACATACATATCAAAACCCAAGCAACTTTAAAATACTAAGTGCAGCTTGAATTAATATGTTCAAGATAATCCATTCTTACCTTTGCTTGGCAAAATACACATTCAACACATATTCATCATGGCATTTCCATTTTTCTCAGTGCCAAAAAGACAACTAAGTAATAGGTGGATTTGAAGATAACCATTTAGGAGAATGAGAAATTTGACACGGTAGAAAAGAAAGCCATGGACACAAGAAATCCCACATTGCAGTGTCCACCAATAGAATGGTGCATGTGTTAACTTCAAATATTAGATACATGATATTTCCTGGTCTTTAGAATTTTTTTACAAGCTGGAAAAAATGCTTTGAACATTAAGAGGAAAGGATGGGGCCCCTGGAAGAATTTAAAGCAAGCAAATTACTGATGTCTGTATTACAGAGATGAGTTTTCGATTTCACATTCAAAACATTCTGCAAGTATAGTGCTGTAAAGTAAAACAGTGCTTCAAAAATTAGATCCATAAAGCAAACCTAACAGCAAAATAAAATCACAGTGAGACCATATCAAAATATATGAACATATAACACAAATTCAGCTTTCGAGGCTGCAATACATTATGCCTTTTCCACATTTCACCTGCCATATGTGAACCACAAGGGGAAACTCTGATGCCCAAATCAAAGGATTCCAACTAGATGAACTGACTGTCTAATCAGCAACTAGTTGTTTCTGAGAAGCATCAGAATTTTTTTTCCCCTCAGAGGAGCATCAAGGATAATTTTGCCATGAGGCTCAAGATGGATACTCTGTTATGCAAATCGGCAGAAGTTCTATCACAAAATGCAGCCCTAGTGTAACCATATTGACTCTCCATTAATTCCACTGAAGATGCATAAGTATAATGCTCAGTAGATTCCACTGATAATCTTGATGAATGCAGAACTTGGGCAATTTATGCACACAAAAGGGGAAAAAATATAAAATGCAGCATCTCAGCTACATAAAAGCTACTCGGGGGAAAAACCCTTTATGAATGGTGTGCATTTTCCTCTAAGAGCTTGTCTACACATCGATAGCTATTACAAGGCTGCATGAAACACCTTCTGAATGGCTTCCATGTGGTAGCCATAATTCAAAGCAGCTGCCCATACAGAACATCACTGGCACTGGCTTATGCTGCTGCTACACGCATTGTACTGCATAATGTGGCCAGCGCATGTAGGAAATCGCACTAAACACATTACGGCCTGCTTCTGGAGGACTTGCCACATGGAAGAAGCCTTCTTGTACTTACTGTGAGATGCAGAGTGGCAGTAAGACAGCCATTTTTGCAACAGAAACAACAGGAGGCTTGTTGGTACTTTTTTAAAATACAGATTTTAGCTATATATAAAACTGACAGGTTGGCTACATTATTCCTAGAAATGGGGCTTAGATATGGCAAATTCACATTTAAAATTTGCTGGCAGTGTATTTACATGTGTATTAAGAAGGGAAAAAACCCAAGTATTTTTTTTTTTAAACGTAACAAAATAAATTAAACAAATGCAAAACCTGCAATCTTTAATTAAATATGTAACAAAAGTATCCCCTTTCCCTTCCCCTAAATAGTGCAACCTGTAATAAATTAAACAAAACGCAATTTTCTTTTGCTACATCTGAGAGCTTCTAAGCAGCATCAGGAAAAAATGCCTGAAGTCAATTCACAATCTTGAGGAAGGCTCTAGAGCAGATTATCTTTCAATATCAGCCAAACACATTCCAAAGCTCCAAATGTACTCTTAACTTTAAAAAAAAAATACCCACAGCAGCAAATAAGACTAAAGGAGCATATACTCCAAATCAGTCATTTTGGAATGAGACACAATATATATTTTATGTGCACAGTTGCAAATGTATGTATCTAACAAGTGAAAGAAAACACAAGAGCCAATTTAACAAATTTTCCACCAATCTGCCTACCTATGTATTCTACGGTTATATTCATCTGACACTCCATGTATATCTCTAAGAGAAGCCAAAATAAATTGAATTAACTCACTATTGGTTGAAGGCGCTAAAACTATACTATCCCTAGGCAGACTTGCATATTGTTCAGTTCCATCATATACTGTTACAAATGTAGTCTTAAACTCATTTTAAACAAAGAAACAAAGTTATCCTCCAGCAATGTATTTCCTTCTGCACAGCACTGGAAGCATGCTCACTTATTCCCACTCAACACCATGGGGGAAAAAATTCATAGTACAACAGATTTGTTTTTTGCCGTATGTCTGATTTCTTTCAAAATCATGAGGAAATTGAGTTACTGGAGGGAGGGGATGGTTTTAGCTGTTCTTGTAAACGCTGCTATTTTCAGATGCGTTTAATTATAAATCCAAACCATGCTGCCACATGGCTGTCAGAGAATGTTAAAATATTTCATAGGTAGGTCAGATGTAAATTCTGGGATGCTGATGCTTCCTTGTACCTGTTGGGCTTCTTGAGCTAAACCAGCCTACCCCTGTATGTCCCTAGAGTATTATCTTCACCACACGGGCCTTCTAATGATTCTGTTAGAGTCCCCTCCCCCTTAAATACCAGTATATTAAAAACAAATCTTTTGGGGAAAACTGTACATTTTGAAAGCATGTTAATTCCCCCCCCCCAAAAAAAACCCCATGTAACTGCAAACTGTCATCCTCCAAAAATATAAAATAATATGCATATTATACAGGAAATCAGAAAGTCATGGTGGGACACAATCAACCTGCTTTCAACGGCACTTTGTTGTTCAATAGTTAATTCTTGGACGCCAGGAGTCGGGATTTTACTGATGCACCAGAGTACTTAAAACAGAACAAAATGAAAGCAAAACAAAAGCATCAGTGGCACCAGCACAGAAGCCCCAACACAACTGGCACAACAGGGTCAAACACAGTCAGTCGGTGACCGAGACTGAGCAGCAGATCTCCTGTTGGTAGCTTAGGTGGGTTTGTTAGATACACTGTACTGGGCTGGACACACTTCTGTACACATGGAGATTCTACAAAGCTGAAAAGAAAATCTGAAACTGGTGCACGGCAGATGGCTCTAGAAAGCGTACAATGGACGGGGGAGTACAGGTCCGGTCCCAAAAGGGGAGAAAAACCTAGTGAATGGGTCATGAATTTTCACATGCGAGTGGCGTCAGATCTGTAAAAACAACACACAGAAAAGTCAATATTTGTTAGGCTAAAATTCTACAAAAACTGCGTTCATACACTGAACTACGTAAGGAACATTTCATCCCACCCCAATGCAATACTGGTTTTAGGGAACGGTACTATCTCTACATGTAGATTTTTCCTGTAGTATAATACCATATGAAATACAAAGAAAGGTAGGAGGGGAAGAATTTCGCATATTAGTAGTTATTTCATTTTTTAAAAACTTGTTATTCTTCTTTACTGAGGAAGCCTGACAACCTTATAGGAAACAGCAACTGACATTATTTGGTCACAGAGTAATAAAAAAGTATCAGAATTTCATCACAATTATATTATCAAAGCTGATAAAATAATAAAACAAATAGATTTAACACAGCAACAAATCTGTTGGCTTGTATTTAGTTCAGCAAAGAGTCCAAGAAACCAAATGTGGTTTTATCAAAATGTACGAGTATTCCTAGAGGTTGCAGTGGGTAGACCTCCTTGCAGAGGGCATTCCACAGGTGTGATGTCTATGTGGAGAAAATTCAGCCCTATGTAGCCAAGCTGGCCTCCAGAAGAAATGCTCCAAACATGCCAGATGCTCCCAAAATAGAGTGCCAACAGTTATTACTACAGTTATGGGGGGAGAGGAACAGCAAACTGTTTAGAATGTTGGAGGCGAGACTCAAGCAATGCAGCCAGTGGATAGGGACAGATTCTGAGTGACACACCAGGGCGCCAACCAATTCCGGAGCATGTGGAATGTTCTAGAGAAGTGCCACCACCATTCAGCTTTTATATATAAGGGCGATGATAGCTATGTAGGACAAAAAGTAACAAAATGGGAGAACAAGCTGTACGTGAAAAAAATTATTTTGTAAAACACAATCATTTTTGGCTACTAACTGTAAATGAATAACAGTTCAAATATCAAAGAAATGCAGCAGGGAGTCTTATTAGGATCATTTGGGCTGCTAAATATTTTATGCTGAGAGCTTTTGTGTACTTTTATACTCTGGTTTGTAATGGTTTGTTAATTTAAATGACTTTTTAATCTTATTTTGTGAGCTGCCTTGAGCAGGTCTCTGAAGAAAGAGCACATGCACTTTCTAGAGAAATGAATAAAACAAATTACCATATTTACCCAAAAAGGAAGACCTACAAAAAATTATACTAACGGAAAAAGTACCATATATACCTGTAAAGACAGTCCCCTCTTTTTCCTGATGGCACACCTGAAAAAAGTGTGCCATCGGGGGGTGGGGGGGAACCCTTTCAGGTAAATATAGTAATTGCTATTCTGGAACTTAAACAAATTCTAAAGGTTTTGATTTTTAAAAGATAAATAAGTTAATAGAGTTGTTATATTCTCTAATAGGAAAATGCCAATTTATTTAAATTGTTCCCATTAGAAATGTAAGATTTCCATTAACAAACAAACAAAAACAAAACAGTAAAATTATCAGAGCATAAACAGGAAAAAGGCCACACACACATAAACAATGTATTTAAATTAGTAGTACCATGTTGTTTATATGCAAAACCATCCAAGCTTACTCTCCTGCAGCTGTTACAATGGAAATGTCCATGTGAAGAAAAACACAGCCTCTCAGCATGGAAAGAGCAGGATGGGGGCACCTTTTTCTTGGGCCCATAGAATTGAAACCCTTGGTCCAATATTTTTGAAACTTGGAGTTTTTTTTAGGAGAGGCACCAGCAGCTATGCTGCAAATTTGGTGCATCTACTTCAAAAAACAGCCACCTCAGAGTCCCATATACTCCCAGATCAATTCTCCATTATAGCCTATGGGGACCATTGACTATATAGGTCCCCATAGGGTATAATGGGCCCCAAAAATGGGCAATTCCAAATATTTCCCGAATCCCAATACCATACCAATATTGGGATTTGGGAATACTGGGAAATACCAATATTTTTGGATTCAATATACCCGAACCCAAAAAATACTGATTTTTTTGTTTGTGCGCATACACCTAGGCTGCAGTACAACTGCAGAGTCCTGGGTTCTGCTTTCTGGTGGCCTGGAACTACAGAGGGCATTTGTAAGGGGAAACAGCTGCTGTTAGTGGCTTTAACTTGCTGAAACTAAAACAATGAAACTGACAGTTTGTTGTTAAATTCTGATGAAAGAACCATTTTGTTTTGTGAAAAATTATTGATATGGCTCTTTTATTCACTGGCCTTCCAAGTCCATTTGACACCCTGTCCTAACCTTATGCCCCCTTTCCACAAACAATGACAACAGTGAATTCACTGCCAACTAAAACAATGAAACTGACCGTTTGTTGTTAAATTCTGATGAAAGAACCATTTTGTTTTGTGAAAAAGTATTGATATGGCCCTTTTATTCACTGGCCTTCCAAGTCCATTTGACACCCTGTCCTAACCTTATGCCCCCTTTCCACAAACAATGACAACTGTTGGGCTTTTAAATGCTGGCCAGTGCTCAACATAGTAGTAGACAGCCACAACCCACCAAAAAGACATGAAGATCCCCCCCCCCAGCAGTAAGAACTCTGACTGGCAGGGTGACCTCCTCAGTAATGTCAAAATACTGAGAACTACAAGCAGGCTGTCATGAATTTACCTGGTGTTTATTTCATGTTTTGGTAGTAACTTGAATTGGACAATCCTCCTCCTCGGATGGCATGAATAGCTGTAGGAGAAGATGCTGGATAATGACCAGGGCGGATAGGCTTGGCTGCAAGAGAAAAATCAAAATCAGGGGAATACAGCATGTAGATGAGCAGCAAACCAT
>NW_015173683.1:858819-903742 GCF_001447785.1 Gekko japonicus | reverse complement strand
GTGGTAGAATTAATATCATCTTGTATTGTGTTAAGTGGCACTGTGCAGAACTTGCTGAGACTTTGCAATATTTCCTCTGTTTTGTGGATGACAGAAACTGCATAAATTAAAAACTCCAGTACAGTCTGTTCACATAGCTGACACATAATAGGAAAATGGGGTTGCTCTTACCTGCAATAGTTGTTCATCAAATGTCTTCTATGCAGGCACACAATGGGACTGCTTCTGAGCAGGTCTGCTGTGGAAAGGTCTATTTCCAAGATATAAAGTCCTCTAGAGGGTGCTCCTCCTCCCTCAATCCATTGTGAGCTGTCCTTTTCCCGCCCAAAAAACAGTCCCGTGGTCCAAAGAAAGGGGCACCCATTCCACTCAGTTCCCCCTGAGCTGCCCTGAACCACAAAAGAAAAAGTTCTCTGACTACCCAGAGTGGGGGCAGGTGTGTGTGTGGGGGGAAGTATGCCTGCACAGAGGACACCTGATGAACAATGGTTACAGGCAGGAGCAACCCCGTTTTCATCTTCAGTCTTCTGTGCAGTCCACCACTGGGATGTTACCAAGCTATAACCTAGGAGGTGGAGGTCTCAAATAGTCACTGGAACAGAGAGTAGAGGATGGCCTTGCCAACCTCTGACTCCCTTCTTGCCTGAAGGTTCGGCTTGTAGTGCTTTGGAAACATCTCCAAGTGGCTGATCTGCAAATCTCAAGCAGTTGAACACCTCGTAGCATCACAGCAAAGGACACCTGGGCTTTGGTGGAATGAGCATGGATGTGCAAAGGGGAAGGCAACCCTGCTTCTTGTAACATCTCTAGATTGCTAAGACAACCCACCTAGATAATGTCTAGGAGGTAACTGGTTTTCTCTTATTGCATCCAGTATAAGAAATAAAAAAGATTAACACTCTTCCAAAATTGTTTGGTTCGCTTGAGATAAAAAAGCAGCACATGTTCAGCGGGAGAGGAAAGTAGAAAACAGGCAACAATATGTCCTGTAACATGGAAAATAGAGACTCCCTTGGCAAAAATTCCAAACTGGGTCTTAGAAGCACTCATTCTGCAAAGAATTTCCAAAATGGGGGGCTGATACGTAGCACAGCTAAATCGCTAACTCTTTGGACTGAAGTTATAGCTACCAGGAAGCAGAACTTAGTTGATAACAAGTCCAGCGGGCAAGTGGGTTAAAGGCTCGAAGGGTTCCAGCATCAACTGCAAAAGCACCAATGAAAGGGACCATTGCAGAACCAACGTAGGTTGTGAGCAATGCTCCCTCTAAGCTGTGGAGTCTTGTGAGCAAAAATTCTACTTTGTGAGCTACTGGCATTAAAGTTGTAAGCAAATGATTTGGCTACTGCATAGCTCCTTCCAATGTGTGAGCCGGAGGATAAAAACTGTGAGCTAGCTCACACTAACTCAGCTTAGAGGGAACACTGGTTGTGGGAGGTACATGTGCAATAACCCTTTCATAAACTGTTTAGATAGTCTATATGAAAACATGGCCTGGCCCCCTATCAGGGAGTGAAAGGCAGAGATGGCTGCCAAATTAACCTTCACTGACCAATATGCAAACGCCTTGGTCTTGAGAATGAACAAATATTGTAGCCCATAGTTCAAAGCATTTATATTTACTTCCATAGGGCCTCCTGGAGGATGCCTTGTACTAATTAAGCAAGACCTGCTGAATATGTGGGGGCAAGGTCATGTCCTCATCAGTCTCCACACTGTGAGATGGAGATGACGAATACTGTGGTGGAGCAACTGCCCTATTTTCAGCAGATCTGGGGTTGTCAACAGATGCATATAGGTCCCCTTGAGAAGAGGGGCAAACCATGCCTGTTGCGGCCAGAAAGGTGCTATGAGAATAGCCTCCGAATGATCCTCAAGCAACTTCACTACTACTCATCAGGAGGAAGAAAGGAAGAAACAGGTAAAAAAAAAGGGATGCCATTCAAAATGAATTGGTAGGCGACCTGTATGGACAGGGGGGTCGCTGCCTGCTAGACAACAGAAGCACCCTGCCTTGGTATTGTGCCATGTGGCAAACAGATCTACCCTGGGGTGCCCCAGAGGTCGAATATGGGTTGAATATACTGCTTTGTGAGTTCCCATTTGTGACTGGAAGTATGCACCCTGCTGAGGGCATCAGCCAACGAGTTGTGTACCCCTGTAATGTGAATGGCCCGAAAGTGGGCACTGTGTCCTAAGGCCCAGAGCCAAGTCTCTGACACCTCTGTATTGAGTAGCCTGGAACCAGTGCCTCCATGCCTGTTCACGTAGAACATGGCAGAAACATTGTTGGTCTGAATGAGAACCGATCTCCCTTGGACAATATCTGAAAAAGAGTTAAGAGTATATCTGATTGGAAGACCAATCAGGGAGGCTTGCCTCCCCTTCACTTCCCCAGCTGCCCTGCCGGGAGCCATACAATATGTGTGAAAGAGGGGCGAGCCACGGTTTGGCCACCCCTGAGCTAGAATGTCAGTCCATCTGTCCTTATATTTTGGAGAGTGAAGTGATTTCAGATACTAAATGACAATAGCAGGCATCAGTAAAGAGAAAGAGAAGAAACCTAGGTCTCAGTTTAGTTCAGGAGGATGAATTTTCTTTATCTTCATTTTCTGTTGCAATTCAGCAGTCTCTCTTTCGGTCTCCCTTTGAAATTTCTTTGTAAGAGAACTGCTACTCTTAGGTCAGCAACTGAATGTCCTGCAAGGTTAAAAAGTCCCCCCACTGGTTTTTGAATGTTGTGGTTTCTAATGGCAGTAGAAAAAGTAAGAGTCCAGTAGCACCTTAAAGACTAACAAAATTTGTGGTAAGGTATGAGCTTTCGTGAGTCACCGCTCACTTCAGGCTTACTTCCATTTATCCTTTGCATCCTCCTGGATTGAATCCTCCTGGACCAAACTGATACCTAAGTTTCCTGTCTGATAACTCCATGCCTAGTACCCCTCTGTATATCATACCTACTCCAATCAAGCCTCCTATTGCCATTCGGCATCTGAAAACATCTTCATAAAATTTATATCTCTGGTACCTCATGTTACATTTTATAGCACACATGGACCGGCCCGATAAAGTGATATTTATGTCAGATCCGACCCTTGTAACAAATGAGTTCAGCACCCCTGCTCTAGAAGACTTTTTAGCTTGGAAATGGACCCCAATGGTGGACTGCACAGAAGCTTGAAGTTGAAAATGAGTTCCATGAACAATAGACAAAAACACATATAAACACATTGATGACTACGTTCTTATTTATATCCCATCTTGTCTCCTTGGACTCAGTGAAGCTAACACAGCCACAAGTTGAAAACACGTAAAAATTTGCTCTGCCGAGTACATGTATGCATTTGTGAGTATTTACCCAATGGATGTATCACTAAGGATGTGACTATATTTATGGGATTGCACTGGATGGCTAGAATATTCCATACACAAAACTAGCGTGTCATAAAGAAGGCTAGCAAGAAGACACTTTCCCCACAACGTGCCAGTTTAATACGGAACTGTTCATAGGGACGAGCATTCTGTCACATGAGCTCCCACCTGCAGTCAAATGTGGCACAGCCCTGTCACAAGTTTACCATTTTTTGTGGAATATAAGCATTGGACATAGTTGCCATAATGTGCCCTTTACAGCATTTCATTCTGTGTTTCATTGACTGTCACTGATTTTTACTGTTATTATTGATTTTGGTGGTTTTATAACATATCTGTGCTTTATTTAACCTTCTTGTAAACCATTTTGGACATAATTTTTGACATAATGCAGCCATTAAATAATGTAAATAAATATTCTCTCCATGGTGACAGTGGGGAGGAAACAGAATAGATGGAAAGAAGGAACAGTTTCAAGTATACCCCCGGGACATCAGCTGGATCTAATATGGGACACGAAGCAGATCATTGGGCATCCACATTTTGGAATCAGGTGAGCCTTATTCTTCAAGAAAACAGTTTGAGATAGTAAAAAACTTGGTCAATATTGGTTCAACCATGCTGGAAAGGAGTGGATTTTGCACTGAAAACCTCTGCAGAAAAGGTTTTAAACCATGAAGTGTTAAGATGACTATGACGCCCTTGCCCACTTCCCTCCCTCAGAGGCAAGACTTTCCCTTCATTTTTCCCTCTCTTTCTGACTGAGCAGACCCTTTTATCTATTTTCTTCCTTTCTAAAGAACAATGGCTGTCCCACCTTGTCAAAGTATGAAATTTTGCTGCTGGCTCAGCCCAGGAACCTGAGGGAAGGGTCGAGATCCCCCTTTAACTTAAACCACTTAAATGCCACTTGAGGCTTTTTGAAGTTCAAAAATAACAAAATATTTTATTCAACGTAGAGGGGAAAGCAAGGTAAGATTCCTGAGGTAAATCAGTATAGGCATAGAGTACAGTTCATGTTTCAAGCAATTGAGTTTCTTAATTTTTTCACAGTGACTTAGAATCTTTAAGATAAGAGGCATTTGTTCCAGTGTTCTCTAAACACACCAGTATACTTTCTTGAGTGTATTTGACTCTTTTGGGTTCCATAAAGCAGGGATACTCTGTCCAGTACCTAAACTCCTTCACTAAACACACCAGTGCTCTTCTTGAGTTTTAACTGACTCCTTGGGATTTCAAAGGCAGTTTCTAAGCACACCAGACCATGGATCTCTCCACTCTTCAGAGATATCTCCCTGTTTTAACTGGGTAGAGAACTTCTCTTACTAGAAGAACTATCCTCTTTTCTGGCCTGAATGGGAGCCTTCACCTAACTACCTATTCCTCCTGCCAACCTTCCCAGTACTCCATCTGTGGTAAACTGCTCTCAGTCAGGGCTAAGCACAAACCCTGTCAGTACTAAACCCTTCTCAGTCAGGGCTAGACTCAGACTCTGTCAGTATTAGACCCTTCTCAGCCATTGCTGAATTCAGACTGTCCTTTCCTCAGCATTCAGCTCTCATGTTTTTCTCTGCTTAACCAATCAAATTCCCTGGAGCAGCCTGTCACTCAAGGCTCTCTGTGAGAAATTAACCCTTCACAGTCCATTACCTGTTTACATAGCACTTATAAGATCTTTGAAGTCTGTCACAACAACATATTCTACTTGAGCTTGCTGGTAACTTATGGATGGCACAGTAGCAATCTTTTTAAAATATTCACTATACAGTCACAATACGAAACTAAGCCACAAGTCAGGATTATTCTTCCAAATATAGTTTCTGACATTCTTTAAAATTATAACTGGTTTATACAAGCCAGGATAGGGAATACAAGGTCTGGGGAAGACTTATTCTAAAAACTGTCTGTGGTGGGAGGCTTTACTGCCCAGTAAATGCGAGGGTACTTTCTCCCCAAACTTCTCCAGAAAGTTGCTTTTTGCTCCTCCTTTTCTGCTAGTATACCACCATCCTGAGTAAAAATCAGCCCCTCTCTCTCATGATGTCACCTAAGGTCAATGCCACAGGGGTGTTTTTCTTTACTGTGCTGAATGACAAAGCAGCTGAGAAAGGAACTGTGCAGACACTTCAGTTAAACAATTTTATTTCCAGAAGGCACAAATGCAGGGTAGCTACAAGAGACAGATACAACTACACTAAGCAAAATTAGGAAAAGTTACTAACTAGGTACTTACAATCCATAGAACATCTGGTCCTTGTCAGTTGCATGGTACCACCCTGGGCACCCTGCAAGTATCCTCTAGTATCATCCCCATCTATCATCTGTCATTGCAAACACATTCACAAGCGAGGGCACTGCTCTCAGCAATGAGAATGCACCAATCAGGGGCAGCCCCAACCAAAGGAATAGCTCCCCTTTTTAGACCCCTCCCCACGTGGACTCCAAGGGCATTAGCCAATCTGGGTGCCAGGTCCAGGTCTTAAAGCCCACTAGACCATGGACCCTCCAATCAAGAAGTGTTAACACATCAAAGAGCTACTAGCATTTACAACCTAACAATGTTCTCTATCTGGAGAAGTCCATCCTTTCCCATACTCTCACACTGGGACGCCACTCCACCATTCCTTCTCCATAGCTGTCACAGCATATCTTGCCTATCCACCCTTCATCCCACAACGCTATCACTGAATTTTCTGTGCCAGATACATACCAATTTGGGCAGAGTGGGCTCTCCTTGCCATGTTCTTGGCTCTGACAGCCTCCTTAATGCGATCTACCTCCTGCTGGTATCTTTTCCGGTCCCGCATGGCATTCTCCTTGGCTTCCTTCAATGCACTCTCCAAGGCCTTTACTCTCTCTGCTGTAGCTCGGAGTCGTTTTTCAAGCTTAGGAAGTTCACAACGGAGATCTGCATTATCACGTACCAACTGCAGAAGAAGGAAGTGAAAACAGATTAGTAATGCAATACACTGCAGCTGAGCAGAAACTACTAACGTGCAGAGAACCCTTTTTTTTAAAAAAAATGCATTGTTACAAAAGGCAGAACAATATTAGCTTGGACCAGCTATTTATTTATTTTATAGTCCACTTTTCTCACTGAGACTCAAAGCCAATGACATGGGTTCAGGAAGTGCAATCAAATAACATGAAGCATATAATAAGCAATGCAATAAGGACTAGGATTGCAAAAATTAGAACTAGTGCAAAAAAGTAATAGACATGATATGTAAAAATGCAGAAAATGGTATTCCAAAAGTAGAAAACAACGCAGGACAATACATACAATAAACAAAGAATACACATCACACACAATGGCATAAGTTCCTGGTCCCTTTATAAAAGCACCTTCCTGGACCACTATGTTACCTCTATCAAAATGCCCTCCTGAACAATTTTGTTTTATACAGCCTATTCCTACTGTTTATTATAACAATAGCATGCTATTTGCTTGACAGACAGTATAATGTCTTTATAGCTTCTTTGTGCTGCAAAGGACCCAGCTAGAGGTGGCATTTACAACAGAGACCTGGGTTCATTTCCAAAGTAGCAGCAAACTCACTGAACCCTTAGGAAACACAGGGAGCAAGCCAAAGCACATCTACTCAGAAGCAAGTCCTAAGATTTTAAATTAGTTATTACAAATAAAAAGAATGAAGGATGGATTCAAGGTTACACCAACTGTATTATTTCACCTTTGAAATATACTGAGTTCCGAGGCGCAGCATAGTGATCAGCTCATAGTTTATTAGAGGTATCAGGAAGACACTGTAGCAGGGTCAGAGCCTGCTTAAATCCCCAAACACACCACACCCAACACACACACACACACAACCCGTGATAGGCTATTTACAGTGCCCTAACACCCATTGTTCCACTCCCACTAGGATCCAAGCCGGCTATTGTCTCTTGAGCGAAGCTTAACCCTAGTGCTTGACCACATGTGCAGTCCACGGTTAACACATAACAACCTTTTAAAACATATATTAGGATGAAGCACTATTCCCCAAGACCATTATTGACATTTCACGGGGAAACGAGAGGCCAAATGAGACAAAACATGAGATTCCATCCATGGAACGCCTAGATGTTTTTCCCCTTTAGAACAGCCGGGGGGGGGGGGGGGGAGAGAGCACAATTTAGAGGTTGTGTTTGTTTAAGCCTTTCATCCTGTGCTATTTTCATGACCCAAAACAAACTCATAGGGCTGCAATTTTGTTAATCTGCTCCTCCAGGCACAATAGACCAAACACCCATAAACACACTGACGACTCCACCTGTGTAAATGGATTGGGCGCTCATACACATAGCATCCAACAGCTCATCTAGTTTGACCAAAAGGGGATAGAGAAGGAAAATAAGGACAAAAAGTGACTGCAGGTATGTTTTCCATGGCCCATTTAGTTCTCTGTTTAAAAAACCTCAATCACTGCATATTTCAATGCTTCCACAAAACCATGCTTTAGTCTGGCATGCTTAACATAGCAAGTGTTTAATGCCTGAATGGCTGTGGAAGATTCATAATCAAGCATTTTGTAACTACAGCTTTCTTTCTGGCTAATATGGCAGGGGTCCTATGAAGCAGCAGTAAATCTACTCTGTTGTTTGATGCTCTTAAGGTTTGCCATATGATTATTTTGTTGTTGGATGAGCTTCAGACTACACCTCCCCCCCCACAGCACATGCAGTGGCTGTATTTCCCTGCCTTCTGTATCCTGCAGACTGGCAATTTGGGCATGTCAGAGATTACCCTACCTGTTTGTGAACTTTTGTAAGTTGTTCCAGGTTGTTTTCCAGGAATGAAATTTTCTGCTTCTGAGCAGCACTACCACCTCCATCATCACTGTCCAGTTCGACACTCTATGCAGGAAGCAAAGAGAAGAATTAGAAACAAGGTTTGCATATAAAAAACAAATTATAGTTGGGTTGTGCAATAAAGCCCAGTTTCCCTTGAATTTCATTACAGGCTAACAAACCTTAAAAGAGCCCCTAGTATATCAAGCCATTTGATCATTAGTAGAAGCAATAAAATATCAGAATTTCTAAATGTCTTTCAATTTAAATAGAACAAGTGGAACCAAACAAAATCGTCACATTCTCCTCCCTACCATGTTAAGCTCAACCTTTAAAATAGCCTTATATATCACTCTAATTCCCAGAAGTGTAAATATTGTCTTTAAGTGTCCATTGAAGTACAAGCATCATTCTTACTTAGGTCTAAAACTGTTATTTTCCATTTCACTACAGGAGACAGAGAAACACTGCTCTGTGTTCATAGAAAATACCAGCCAAGGGTGATTTTGTTGACTACCGGACATTCAGGGCGAATGCGAAACTGGTCTTTTTCTAGCTCTTTGAGCAGCTCTGAAAATTTCTCTAAGTCCCATCTCACCTTGTAAAGCCAGCCTCTCACTCAAAGTTAATCTGATAAGGAAGTCCCATGCTATCTTGTGCACAAAGTCCTTCCAATCAAGGGGTGTGGTAGAACGTGCCTGCTCTGACCTGCAGGCCCCATTTCTACCCTGCCCTCCTAGGAGTTCCCAATTCCCTGGAGGGAATTTTCTTTCTTCCTTGAGTAGCCTGCCATCACCACCTGATTTAGGGATTCCCCACTGGGAGGATCAGGACCCTCAGCTACCCTTCTGAAGTCCAACGCCTTGCCTCTGTGTCTCCGACTGCCCAGTGCCTGGCAATCCATGGGGACAGTTTACTGCCTTGAGTGCCCTTGGAAGACTAGCCGCTGGCCAACCCCCCTGGGGCCCCATTTGAAATAGTGTCCGAGTGGTGGGGGGACTATGTGGTATAGAAAACCACTTCCAACATCAAAAGTTACATCCTCTGTCCCTTCTCTATACATGCTCTAGCTGATGGTAAAATCTAGGACAGAGTCTTTAGCTTATCTAGTTCTAGTTCCCTATAGAGCTCCCCTTACCTTGAAGCTTGTTCCTAGTCTCCCAAGCGAACACATTGTCAATATGGCTGCCTCAGGAGTTAAGAGTCCTGTGTCCTCTCATTGCCTGAGCATCCCAAAGAAAGTGATTTTCTGTTGCCAGGAGAGTTTATTCTCTCTGTTCCTCCTCCCCCTTGACCCAGTCAGCCCAGGTCAAGGAATCTTTTCCTGTTGTGTCCAGGAAGTTCCTTCCTCAGCCTCTCTAGAATTTGACACCCCCAACTCTATGTTTCCTGCTAGTGTGTGTGTGGGGGGTGATCTGGCCCATTTCATCATCTCTCCTGCTAGATCCTATTAGCATTTCTTAAGAGTTGCATCTGGAAGGCCATGGGCTAATTTCCTCTCCCCTCCTGCTTGCTCTTAGCTCAGAGGGAAAAAAACGTTAAAATGCAAAGGGGAGGCTTTGCTCCTTGCCAATCTCCCAGGAGACAAAGCATTTCTCTACAAGCAGTAAGACTGATTAGGACTTGAGTCTGGGCCTTTTGAGTTATGGCTTTATAGAACTGGCTACACTTTGAGACATTATCTTTTAGGAGATGTATACTACAAGTCAAACTTTTTATTTGCATTTGTTTTGAACTGCAGCTGATGGGTTTTCCAGTATACTGTTCTGAGGGCATTAAGAGAGTTGAGGCTTCCATGGAACACACCACATGCTTTACAGGGGTCTGTCTGGTGGATGGGGGGCATCTGAGGGACTGTACTGGCTTGCAGGCTCTGAGAATCAGGTGCCAGAAGTTAAGCAAAGCAGAGTTGTTCAGTTCAAGGTCAGAAGTCCAGAAGCCAAGCAAAGCCGAGTCGTTCAGTCCAAGGTCAGAGGTCCAGAAGTCAGTCAAGGCAGAGTCGATGGCTTTGTGTCTATCATACACATCGTGTCCATGCCTAACAGTCTCTCTTGACTGGTCTTATAGCTCCATGCTGCTTGCAATCAGTTACTCAGAAGCAATCTTGCAACTACTCATGTTCGTTATCAGCAAGCAGCTGGCATCAGGCCAGGAGGTGTGCACTTTGCTGGCTTGACTGTAGCTCTGTTCTCAGCCTTCATCTGTGGCACTCTAAGGATGTAGGTGATACTGGTGGGCTGGGAATGGCCAACTGAGGTTCACCTGCTGAATCAGGGCTGGAGTGTGTGGTGGCTCTGCACCAGCTGTTGGCTGTGAATCCTGACACGCCTGTAGTTTATTTTCCTGCTGGTCAGCTTCTGTTAACTCAAGGCTGGCTAGCCGGGACTCTTCTCCTGAGGAGTCCTCTTCTCCTGGGGAGTCCTCACTATCGCTGAGCCTCATGACAGGGGCAATGATACAGGTGGGTCACTGGCGCCATTCAGCAAAAGAGATTTCTTAGGACTGAACTATTGGATCCCAGCAACTAATTAGCATTCTCTGGCTAGTGTTCTTAGATGATCTGGCAGCTAGATGATTACATATGATGGCAGATCTACATCCTCCCACCCTTCGAAAGACAGGGAAGTCCATTTCTATCTACTTTCCCTGAAGCAGAGTCCCTGCCTCTATGGGGAGGGGTGGATCTGTTATCATGTTACGTAATCAGTGTGAGAGGACCTCACTCCCTGTCCTTCCAAAGGACTCATGGATCATCTGGTGTACCTTTGCAAACCTCAGGGACTGCTGGATACCCAGTTTGAGAAATTACTTTATGCATTTTGGGCAACTTATCTATGACATAAAATATAGGTAAGAGAATATAGAAAAATTCTGGAAACAGTATAGTTAAGTGAGAGACAACCAGTACATGGGATAACTGGTGTATTTATAAGATGAAGTTTCACCAAGTCAAACAGCAAATACTTGCTGTTTCAAGGATGCTGCAGCACAGTTTGCCTGTTTCATCTATGAAGCTTTGCCCTGAACTTACCAGAAATAGCTTAGGTCTCACTTCCACCTCTGAAAGAAGACAGGCCATCCAATGCCTTGACATTGTATTTATACCCCTGAGCAGAGAGCTATCAACAATGATAACTATTCCCTTGAATTCTCTTCTGTCTTTGTAAGTAATAAAATTGTATAGTATTCTTATTCTCAAGTCTTGATTCCTATTCTTCTTATATACTCTGTAGAACCCAAAAGCAGGCACTTAACTCTTGACAGTGTCTGTATTATGCATTCAAATACTGCCCAAAACACATCAGCATTTCATTGCACTAGTGCAAAAGAAATTGAAATTTTAGTTGCTGAACACAGGAGGAAGAAGGAAACTGGCATTTTGGCAAAACTCCCCATCTACCATAACCACTTACTTTTTTTACTCTGGTGGTAAGATCTTGAACAAAGAGTTTGCGCAAGTTATGGAGGGTCTGCAATTCTCGAGCCTGGATTTCCCCCCCAAAAAACCCCCACAAAAATTACATTAATATCACTCACTTCACTTCAGCAGCACAAAACAAGCTGTTATGTCAGTACATTCAAGATGGGTAACCATGTTAGTCTGTAGCAGCAGAAAAGAGCAAGAGTCCAGTAGCACCTTAAAAACGAATAAAAATTATGGTAGGGCATGAGCTTTGTGAGTCACAGCCCACTTCTTCAGATACAGCTGGAATGTGAGTCCATCTGTCCTATATATTGGAAAGTGGAATGATTTCAGATGCCAAATGATATTAGCAGGCAAATGACAATAGAAGGTGTGATTGGATTAGGTGTGATATGCAGGGAGGTAGTAGGTGTGGAGAAATCAGCATTGGTAATGAGACAGGAAACCCAAGTCTTGATTCAATCCAGGTGTACACATTGTCTTGAGCTTCATTATCAGTTGCAATTCCGCAGTCTGTCTTTCTAATCTCCCTTTAAAATTCCTTTGTAAGATAACTGCTACTTTTAGGTCAGCAACTGAATGTCCTGGAAGATTAAAATGTTCCCCCAATGGTTTATGAATGTTGTGGTTTCTGATGTCAGACTTATGTCCATTAATTCTATGTAGAAGGGACTGACCTGTTTGTCCAGCGTACTACCTCTCTGCTTATCACACTTAATTCAATGAGCAGTGAGCAGTGACTCATGAAAGCTCATAATCTAGCACAAATTCTGTTAGTCTTTAAGATGCTACTGGACTCTTCTAAGGACTCAGTGCATTGTTACCGAGGAAAATATTTTCAATAAATACTGCTCTGCTAATTGCCAAGAAAGGGATAACAATTTCTGTGACTCGCTTTGGGGCAACTTCTCCTGGACACAACAAAATCTGAATCTCTGACTTCTTCATACTTTAATTGCACTTTTAAATATATTGTACACATACTACTGCAATGTTATCATATGATGGTAATATAAGTATGTGGATGCTCCAATCCAGCAGGGATGGTTTACATGCAGAATCACCTTTAGGCTGTGTCCCATGCAAGCAAAAGGGTGCTGCAAAGGATAAACAACCCTGCATTCAGCATTAAAAAATTGGTTGGATCCAGCCAACTTCTCTCCTCACTACAGCCCCGTTGACACATGGCTTTTGTCCATGCAGGTCCTGTGATCTGCAGCACAGTCTCTTTGGTGGACAAAGAGGACCCCTACTTCCTTTTTCACTAGCAGAAAATCTGATTGGCTCCAATCCACTGTGATCTCTACTGGGCTGAGTATATGCTGCATGTTCTACCGAACATCTGACATGCTCATCTTTGACAGTGCTAATCATGGGGCAGAGTAAATCCAAATATAGGACATCTGCCCCCTCATATGCTAGGAACTGTCAAAGCTTAAAAGATCTTTCAAGTGTTTCTCCATAAATTGCACACGCATATATTTGATACTTTGGCAGCTTGCAATAGATCTGCTTAAAACCATAGAATCTGGAAATTTCACACATCTCAAGAACTGCAGGAAGCAGTGTTCCCTCTAAGCTGAGTTAGTGTGAGCTAGCTCACAGTTTTTTAGCCTCCGGCTCACACATTTTTGTCTTAGCTCAGGAAATGGGGCTCCAGAGCAAACTAATTTATGCAGTAGCCAAATCGCCCACTCACAAATTTAATGCCAGGAGCTCACAAAGTAGAATTTGTGCTCACAAGACTCCACAGCTTAGAAGGAACATTGGCAGGAAGAAAACAAAAATATAATCTCTTTGCTGGTGACAAATCTCTAACTCCACTAATATCACTGAAACCCAAATCTGTTCCATAAAGCTATACTACGAAGGAAGGAGAGCAAACAGAGTTACCAGCTGGAGAGTGCCTTGCCATCAGTATCAACTCATATTTTTTGCAAGAAGGCAAAATATTCAAAACTGAACAGAAATGTACTGCAGAAAATATTTTGCACTGACAACAAATGCAAAGCAAAATACAGGAAATGTCAAGTGTTCAAAGAACTCCTTAGGAAAAATACAAACAAAGCCTGAAGACAGAACATACATACCACAGTTTCTTCCAGTCCCTTAAGATCTTCTCTTGCTTGTTCCCTTTTATCATTAAGCAATCTAGACAGAGAATTATGCTGCATTACGTATAAACTGAAGTTGAACAATACACAAAATGAACTATAGAATCATGTTTCCCAAGTGAGTGAAACATAACTTGCTCATCTCAGCCCATTGATTCATCCCTAATCAAAGGAAGAACAGATGTATCTATACTTACGGAACATCAATATTTAACAGTGCCATCCTATACAGTGTTACACCCTTCTAAGCTCCGAATCCCTTTGAAGGATCCAATCTATCTGTGTATTTGATGATAGCAATCTCTAGTGGGCAAACCAGGGCTAAAATCCAGGTTGCTTAGAAAGATGGAAAAGAATAGGGGGACTTGGGGGGACGGGACCAAATAGAATATGCAAGCAGTTTCTTCAGATTGCCCTCCGGACATAGCAGGAGTTACCTAAGCCAGATGCTGTCACCGGGATGAGGCTCACTGTCCCAGGAGCATCACTGTTGGAGTACAAACTATTTTATAGTCTAATAGTGAAGTCAGGAAATCTTCGGATACTTATATCCGGTAACTTGAGCTGTGAATGTGTGAGACAGATCTTTCTACACATCTGAAAAGAGCCCTATATTTGCAGAAAAATGTGAAATCTTTAAAAAAAATACACTGAAAAATCCAAAAATAATAAAAGGAACACCTGTAGCTTTAAGCAATGGATTTCCCTCAGTTGCTGTTGCTCGGTAACCACAGTATTCCAGTCTTCAGTTTCTTTGAGTAAAAAGACAGGGGCAGAGGGCAGGACCCTTTCCAGCTACTGCTCAACAGCAGCCACCCTAAGAAAGCCAGTGTGATGCAGTGGGTCTGGGAGACCCAGGTTCAAATCCCCATCCTGCTGTGGAAGCTTACTGGGTGATTTTGGACCAGTCATATACTTTCATCCTAACCTACCTCACAGGGTTGTTGTGTGGGTAAAAAGGAGGAGAAGAGAATAATGTAAGCTTCTCCCACCACCCCCCGTGGAGAAAGCTGGGGTGGACATAAGCTAAATAATATATATAGCTGAAGATGGGAGGCAGATAAAGGTAGGTTGGTGAATGGCTGAGAAGGAGAGAATGAGGCAAGGAGAGAATATGGGAACTGCCAAAAGGAGAAAAAGATGAAATAGTGCTGGGAGGAGGAAAGTGAGGTGCAACACCACAAGCCCTTAAGGACTCCCTTCCATGAAAGTAGGCCTTGCCCAGTGGCCGGCACCACACAACAGGGCCACAGTTTTCCTAGGTAGAGCCTGCCAGGGGTGGGGGTAAGAGGGAAAGCTTAAGATAGAGGGGCAGATAAAGGGAGGTTGGCTGTTGGTTGGGAAGGAGATAGGGCTGCCAACTACAGATTATGAAATTCCTAGAAATTTGGGGGGGGTACAGCATGGGGAGGGTGGGGTTAAAGGAGAGGAGGAACCTCAGTGGAGTATAATGACATAGACTCCACCCTCTAAAGCAACCATTTCCTCCAGGGGAACTAGGGTTGCCAACCTTTAGGGTGGGGTCTGGAGATTACCCAGAATTACAACTGCTCCCAAGATAACAGTGAGCAGTTTGCATGGAGAAAATGGTTACTTTGGAGGGTGGACTTTATGGCATTTGTGATGGACTGCACTTTTTAAGAGGTGTAGAAGTGCTGTACCTACAACTAAAGGATGGGGAAGGGTTAAGGCTTCATAGATGTTTCAGGCAATCTGATTTGTTGGCCTCAGCTGGGAAAAAAAATCTTGAAAGAGCTGGATGCTGAGGAGATTCAGTCAGATTACTGCCTTAACTGAGAAGAGATGTGTACTGAGACCATCTGAGTATAGCCCTGACAGAAAAAGGGTTTAGTGCTGACAGTCACATTTCAACCTTGACTGGTTGCAGTCTGAATTCAGCATTCGCTGAGAGCAGTTTGAACACAAAGAACTGGGGGATAGTTTGGCAAGGAAGTTTGAGCAGTAGAGAAGACTCCCATTCCGGCCAAAATAAAGGGGATAGAACTTCTAGAGAGGGAAGAAGATTCCTTACCCAGTCAAAAAGGGAGAGTTACCTCTGAGAAGTAGAGAGATCCCTGGTCTGCTGTGATTAGAAAATGCCTGTAGAGACCTTAAAAGTCAGTGAGCAACTCAAGAGGACTACTGGTGTTCCTTGAAAAGAGGTTTGGGTACTGAAAGGGGGTACCAGCCTTCTGGGCACCAAAAGGCTCAGCAATTACTCAAATAACATGAACTAGAGTGGGAAAATACTGGAACAAAAAGCCTCTAAGATCTAAGTAACTGTGAATAAATTAAGAACCTTTCAATAGCCTGATAGATAAGATCAAAAGTCTGTGCTTGTACTAGTTTTACCTCAGTAATTTCAACCCCTGATTTCTCCTGACCTTTCCCTTTGATGTTAAATAAAACCTTTTGTTATTTTTGAATTTTAAAAGCATTCCAAGCGCCATTTTTAAGGGTTTAAGTTAAAGGGGGATCCTATCCCTTCCCTCAGGCACCTGGGCTGAGCAAGTAGCCAAAATATATCTTACTGACAGGGTGGGACAGCCAAGGTTTCTTCAGGGGAGAACAAAACACGTTACCAAGGCTGTTAAGTGAGGGGACAGAAAAACAGAGGGGAAAACTAGCCTCTGAGGGGGAAAGTGGACAGGGTCCATCATAGCATTATACCCTGCTAAGACTGCTTCCTTCCCCAACCTCACCCTCCCAAGGCTCCACTCCGAAATCTCCAGGGATTTCCCAGCCTGGAACTGGCAACCCTAAGGGGAACTGATCTCTGTGGTTTGGAGATCTGTTGTGATTCCAAGAGATCTCCAGCCCCCACCTGGAGGCTGGCAACCCTAGAAGGAGAGAAGGAAGCAGGAAAAGGGGAGATGCTATGGGGGCTTTCAGGAAAGGGAACGAGGAAAGGAAATAGTGGGGGAAAGGGAAGTAAGATGCCTCCCATAAGACCTTGCGGGTTCCCACTTGTTAAACGTAATAGGAAAAGATTACTCTACTGATTCCTAATCACCCTATTAACTTACATGAGCTTTTCCAGCTTCTTTTCCCGTTCCTGATCTTCTGCTTTCAATTTGTCATAATCAGAGCTCAGTTTCTCTTGCTCCAGCTGCAGTTTCTGATTCATACTGGGGGGGGGGGACAAAATAGGATCAAATGGGTATTAGAACACAAGTGATGCCTTGCTGGACCAGACTAGTGATCCATTCAGTCTAGCATCCTATTTTATATAGTGGCCGGCCACAGTAGCCCTAGAAGGCCACAGAGGCCAAGGCCTTCCCTTGCGTCTCTGAGTAGTGGTATTTCAGAACTTTACTGCCTCTGGATATAGTCATCTTGGCTAGTAGCCACTAATAAACCTATACTCTAAGAATAATTATCTTTAAAAGCAATCTATGCTTATGGCCATCACTGCGTCCACTGGCAGCAAATCCCACCATTAAATTATTGCAGTGGGAGGCAGAGAAGAAACCAAAAGGTCACTACAGCTAGATCAAAGGTATCTCAACAACTAAAACAGATAATATATCACACCATCACCAAATGATTCCACAAAGGAATTATATCATAAAGAACTCAAGAGCACCGTTACTTTGCTATTTCAGACACAGTTACCTTTATGCACATCAGACAATTTATATTTCTACATTACTGAATCTCACTTGTCAATGTGAGGGGGGAAATATCTGTTGTCATTTGTTTGTCTAAATATCTACTTAATAATGCCCAAGTTGAAAAGTCAATATGCTCAAAGGGAAAAATATGAATTGAACCTATTCCATGGGCCTTGTACCTTTCACAAAAGTGTTGTTTACCTGCACTGGTGTGTCACAGTGTACAGCATAAACAGTGCCCCGTATAAGCCACTTTGGAATATGGTCACAGCACACAGGAAACATACCCTTGGCAATAAGTTGATTCACAGATGCTTCTTGTTGTCTGTGTTTCTCCAAAGCATCACAAAACATATAGCACTCCTCACCTGTCTCCCGCCCCCACTGAGATCTTTTGAACAAGTCCCAGAATAGCAGTGCCAGTTTTGGAAACAGTCTATTGAGCTCATTCGTGAACCATTAAGTTATACACGACATGATTTCATGCATGTGCCAACACATTCAAGGACAACGGTATTTAAAAAAACTGTATGAGGAAAAGAGCCAGCAAGGCTTATGTGGGAACCAGCCTTAGTAATTGTTTTTTAGGCAAGAGACTATCAATGTATGCATAGAAGAAGCAGTAGGCCCCATAGTCAGCCCGTGACTGCATTAACTGGAGTCTATTTGAAAGATAATAAGGGAGGAATGTTACTTCCAGCTTATTGTACTTGAAAGATGCAGAACGGCTGCTGAAGTACCTGTAATATCTATAAGGCCTGCCAACTCTTAGACTCTTCAGTGCCAAGCGACACCACCACAGAATTACAGTGGCCAATTTCCAGAAATCACATTTTTCAGGAGGATGATTTAGGACTCTTTTTTTTGCTTTCTCTATTAACAACACGGTTCTGATACAAATGTCATGTATGTTGTTAAAGCAGTTTTCAGCAGTAGCCATGATGTCGGTCTACCCAAAAGGCATCCCTCTTTTATTTTTCTAATTCCAAACATTTCCATACAGTTATTTTATATCAGATTAATAAGGAAGAAAAATATAACTACACAGTTGCATGCAAGCTTTAGAAATTCAGGTTATTTTCGTATCTTTCTTTCTAAAAGCCTTTTTGTCCAATTACTGTAAAGCAGGAGCACATTGTGACTGTTTCAACAGTTTTCTGCCCTTTGTTTATTCGGCAACTATCGGAGAGAGATGTGCAGAGCATAGGCTGGTGGGTTTTAATGAGAGGCTTTGCTAATAAATCTTGATGAGACTAAGAGATTTGCTGTCTGCTGTGTGCTGTGTGTGTTTGGAGAAAGTTCAAGGTAGCCAGTAGGGAGGCAAAACAGGAGCTTACTCTCTGATTTCATCAATGATTTTCTGTTTCTCCTCAATCTCATCACGCAACCTTGACAGCTGCTTCTGGTGGGCTTCCCTGTGACTTTCCATCTCCTGCTCCATAGTATTCTGTTCATTAAAAGGGGAAAGAAATGCATTTCAAGTATTTGTCTTTTTTGTTCATTGCTGAGTCTAACATTTCACAAAACCATTTACAGACATGGCTCAAATCTGAATAGTATCTATGGATCCTTATCAACTTCTAAAAATAATCTGTGGAATGGCTTGGTATCCTACCATTTCACTAAACAAAGTCTGAAGGCTTCTTCCAGCCTAAGGAAGGAAGTAGAAGAACCCCTTTGGGCTGTTAGGGACTTCCTCCGGACTAAGGTAGGATATATGCCACTATCTTGTATAGCCCCATCACCAATTAGTTCTGCAAGTAAATTACCATGCATGCATACACTGTTCTAATGCATACACTGACAAATATTAGGTATACATGTAAGGCAGTATAAGCTTCTGCTAGCAGCTCCTCTGTTCTGGATGGGCCGAGGATCAAGAATATTCGAGGAGGACAGTTGGAGAAAGCTGACTGTTAGGCATTTGAGGGAAAGGGTGGGGGGAGAGGCCCTTAAGAGAGAAAAAGAAAGAAGGCTTTCCTGGTAAAGTTATTGCATTTTTTGGAAGGATAACATCGTTGCCTTCCCTATTCAGAATATCATTATAATCTAGAGGCTGTTCCTATCGAGAACCTCATAGTGGATTGCAGTGACCCCGTAACCCTCTTACTTTGCCTACAAGGGATTACATCTTCAAGAAACTGAAGTTCATTTTATTCATGTGAGTTTAAGGATAAACTCGTATGCTTAATGGATTATACAATCATAGATTTTCACCCTTTCATTTACCTGTTCCATTCAATATTTGTTATTGGGGTTCATTGTCTAGATTTATTGTTACTTATTTATGTAAAAACTTAAGGTATTGATTCTATGTATCCTCTATGATTGACACATATTTGTAGCAGGTTCTGTGGTTCCTAGGAACCAGACAGTGCTTTAGAATGCATAGCAGACTCGGAAACTCTGACGGAGGGTTTTTCCGCATGTGTTATTTTGGCCTCTTATGTACACATATCACGTCAAGGTTTTTTCCCTGTTTTCTGCACATGTTTTGTTCCCTCTAGTAGTTGCTTCGATATGTCATCGGTGTATCTCTGGTTTATTTCCCAGCTCTTTAAAAGTGCTTGTAAATAAACCTGAGGTACAGCGATGAAATATCAGTGACCACTAGAGGGAGCAACACACATGCAGAAAAGGAAAAACAACAACGCAATACAGACACACAAGTGACGAAATAACACATGCGGAAAAACCCAGAGATGCTATCCCAACATCCTGTTTAGTCTCTGCTGCAAGGAGACGAATGGCTACAAGCATGGACGGCTTCAAAAGGGAATTAGATAAGCATATGGAGCAGAGGTCCATCAGTGGCTATTAGCCACAAGGTATAGATAGGGACTCTTGGGCAAGTGATGCTCTGTCATCTTGGTGCTTGGGGGGGTCAACAGTGGGAGGGCTTCTAATGTCCTGGCCTCACTGGTGGACCTCCTGATGGCACCTGGTATTTCTGGCCACTGTGGGATACAGAGTGTTGGACTGGATGGGCCTTTGGCCTGATCCAACCTTGGCATCTCTTATGTTCTTAACTGACTCTACATACCAGAGTTTTGGTTTTGACACTAGATCCCAAGAGCCACCACCACAATACAGCTGATCACAGGATTAAGTTGTAAAACTCTGATAAATTTAAACTAAAGGTGTAATCAACATTCAGTCATCTTTTTGAATGGGATCTAGATGTTTTCCTACTGCCCCAGCAATTGCATTGTATGACACAATGCCATGGTCATCTAACGGGCAATTCCAATGTACAAGCCATTTTGTGGGAAAACCATGTTCCTAGTAGCTGTGCACAGGGCTTTTTTTGTAGAAAAAGCCCAGCAGAAACTCATTAGCATAATAGACCATATCCAAGAGCAGTAACTCATTAGCATATTAGGCCACACCCCATGCCTTCCCTTGGCTTGCCCAGGCACCACACAGCCGCAGGGAACCCGAGCAAGCCCCCACTTGAAGGGAAGGCAGTTTTATCTGCCTTCCCTTGGCTTGCCCGGGTGCCCCGCGGCTACGGGGAGCCTGGGCAAGCCAGCCCTTGGACAGGCTGGGGAAGGCACAGGGAAGCATTTAAATGCCTCCCCGATCCTTCCAGAGCCCCCCCTGGCCCACCCGCCTTGAAGTCGCCGGGGGGTCGCTCTCCAGGCCTCCCCTCTGTAGCCACGCATGCAGAGGCTTTGGCTGTAGTGGGCATGGCCAACTCTGAAGTCAGCCGGAACTTCGTTCCTGTGCGTTTCTGCCCAAAAATAGCCCTGGCTGTGCATAACCCTTGGTGTGTAACCCTCACCACTGAAGTATTTATTCATCTTCACTGTCATTTCAGGAAGTGTTCCTTGAAAATTTGTTTTTCTAAATGTTGCTGTAGGCTATATGCCTCCACTGACTGTACATATTTAATAGTAAAGCTATCAGCAAGTACGAAAAGCCTTCATCCTGTGATAAGCAGCATGGTCATCTCACCTAGTCCTTCTATCACAAATTCACCGCAAACCAGGCTACCTATTATATGAACACAGGTTATTGTACTACTGCTCATTTATTAGGGTTAGCACAAATACATTGCCATGAACAAACAAACACCATTTTTAAATTTTGGAATGGCTCTTCCCCTGCCATGATGCAAACATGCACTATTTAATTTCTTAATGCACACTGACATTTTGTTACAAAATGTTAACCAAATGTATAGAAATGCATCACATGATGGCATAATTTGGCCTTCATCAGAAGTCTGAAAAGTGTTTGTGGTGAGAAACTGATTTCATGACTGCAGCACACAACATTACCTTCATTTCCTCTGCATCCTGCAGCAAGGTCAAGTGTTCCTTTTCTTTATCTTTGAAGCTAACTTCATGCATTTTTTCTATTAAAACAAAATAATTAAGCTGACGAACTTCAGGTTGAAAAGGTATTGTTTTAACAAAAAGCCACTCAAGTCCCCAAAGACTGTTCCTTGGCAAGCAGATTATACTTCTTCCCATACCCCTGGTTTTGGCTTTGCTCTGTGTTGAAGCAAAACCTAAAGGAATTGTCTTTCCAGCACAACAGCTGCTGTTCCTTTACGACAATTCATAGTCAAGCTAAGCTTTAAGCTACGCTTTTCGAGAAATGCCTTTTAAAAAGCAAAAAGCAGGGTAACCCTGTCCAGCACCATCTGTGCCACTAAACAATTCTGCTTCCTCCTACTTTCATTCTTGTGCCAACCACTGCCAATTTAGAATGCAACAATCCCCTGGGCCAATTCACACGAGAAAAGCAGACTGTCAAGATCATCAGAGGCTTCATGTAGCGTTCACCACATGACGAAGTACTCATGCAACTCTTTGGCACCTCAATAAGCTTGCAATTCAACTGACATTTACGTAGCAGTGCAAAGAATAGCAGTGCAAATCATGATAGGCTGAGCCTGTATAGATTGCCACATAATGCTGAGTCAGAGGATGCATAACATTTGTATAGCATATTCATTTTAATTGTGCAGAATTGGCAAGTTAGTTATTACAAATGCTCACCCAACTGGCCTAAAAATTAACAGTCTTCTTTTCAGTGGCCACAAGGATAATGCCTTGCCAAAATTCAACATCCATAGGAAAAATGCACAAGAACTGTTTCTATCAGGAAATTGGCAAAACAGGGGGCGGGGGGGGGGGCGGGAGGAACCCTGGAAATCTGCCTTATACAGATTCAATCCACTGTTCTAGTTCAATGTTGTCTATCCTGACTAGCTGCTGTTCTCCATAGTCTCTGGCAGAGAAAGGTCTTTTCTAGCCCATCGTACAAGATTCTCTACACAAAGGTAGCAGGGACTGAATGTGGGACCATGTGCTCTACCACTAAGCGTGCCCCTACCTTGAGCACGCAATTTGGCCAGCTCTTCGTTCAGTGAATCCTGCAGTTCTTCCAGCTGTCTTCGTTTCTGCTCCATGTTCTGCATGTAGTCTGTGAGAGACTTGATTTTGGCTTCATGCTTTAAAAGAAAGAACAACAAGCAGAACCATGTTTGATATACGCCACAATGAAAGCATGGGAGGAAAATTAACAGGATAGATAAAAGAGCGAAACTCCAATGACCTGTGAGATGAGGAGTTGGCAAGCAGCAAGTTCCCTTTCGCTGGCATTCATCTTCCTATTGGAGTCTATCTGGGCACTCTCTAACTGCTTGCTGCGGTTCACCAGAGATTTCACCTCCGACTTCATCTTGCTGATGTAGAGTCGAGCCATAGTGAACTCCTCCTCAATCACACCATTCACATCTGCTAACTGAACAAAGAAAAATAGTTGCCCAATAAAAGGTCACCTGGAAATGGCCTTTGTTGTCATTCTGCTGGAGGTGCAGAAATATGCTTGTGTTTGCCTCAGAGATTGAACTAACAAGCATCTTGGATTCAAATTCAAATTTTTAACAATACAGATAAAGCAAGGGAGAGCAAGAAACCCAGACTAGGGCAATCTAAACTAGTCTCCAGGAAATATCACATGAAAATACAGCGCCACCAGAGAATGCTGGGGAACCGTAACAAAACAACAATATTTTAATCAATACTTGGTTCCCTCTAGCTACTGCCTTTCAGGACCATTTGCACAATGGTATAGTCACTGCCTCTCATAGTTTGTCTACATGAGTCTGGACTAGTGCAGTTATGAATTCAAGGTTTTTCTTCTTAGCAAAATGCAGCTGTACCTTAACATGTTTGCTATGTGTTGGTACTGCTGGTGCCCAAACCAACTTCAGTACATATCACCAACCACTACACATGTACGAAGGTGGAGAAGATGGCCAGTAAACAGAGAAAGCCAAGAAAGCATTGCTTTAACTCTCAATTATGGCTGCAGGGCATCCTATGGTGGTAGTATATTCAGTGTGCAACGATGTGCAATGATCCAATAATACCAGACATCACCTACCAGAAAATTATACAAAATATTTCTTAGTGACCAGATTAAATCTCCTAAGACTTTGCTGGTTATCTGTTTAAGCTAATATTAAAAATTCAGATATTATTGTGAATAATGTTTATTATTTAATGTTTTTTTTAACAGTTTTATTTAAATTTTTTCACAAATATACAATCATTGCATTGCATTAATATTTTAGACATATCTCCTGGCTGAGTCTATTACAAATTTTTATATTTTATCCATTTATAAAATTCTGCCCATCTTTCCGTTCAGTGAATCCTGCAGTTCTTCCAGCTGTCTTCGTTTCTGCTCCATGTTCTGCATGTAGTCTGTGAGAGACTTGATTTTGGCTTCATGCTTTAAAAGAAAGAACAACAAGCAGAACCATGTTTGATATACGCCACAATGAAAGCATGGGAGGAAAATTAACAGGATAGATAAAAGAGCGAAACTCCAATGACCTGTGAGATGAGGAGTTGGCAAGCAGCAAGTTCCCTTTCGCTGGCATTCATCTTCCTATTGGAGTCTATCTGGGCACTCTCTAACTGCTTGCTGCGGTTCACCAGAGATTTCACCTCCGACTTCATCTTGCTGATGTAGAGTCGAGCCATAGTGAACTCCTCCTCAATCACACCATTCACATCTGCTAACTGAACAAAGAAAAATAGTTGCCCAATAAAAGGTCACCTGGAAATGGCCTTTGTTGTCATTCTGCTGGAGGGGCAGAAATATGCTTGTGTTTGCCTCAGAGATTGAACTAACAAGCATCTTGGATTCAAATTCAAATTTTTAACAATACAGATAAAGCAAGGGAGAGCAAGAAACCCAGACTAGGGCAATCTAAACTAGTCTCCAGGAAATATCACATGAAAATACAGCGCCACCAGAGAATGCTGGGGAACCGTAACAAAACAACAATATTTTAATCAATACTTGGTTCCCTCTAGCTACTGCCTTTCAGGACCATTTGCACAATGGTATAGTCACTGCCTCTCATAGTTTGTCTACATGAGTCTGGACTAGTGCAGTTATGAATTCAAGGTTTTTCTTCTTAGCAAAATGCAGCTGTACCTTAACATGTTTGCTATGTGTTGGTACTGCTGGTGCCCAAACCAACTTCAGTACATATCACCAACCACTACACATGTACGAAGGTGGAGAAGATGGCCAGTAAACAGAGAAAGCCAAGAAAGCATTGCTTTAACTCTCAATTATGGCTGCAGGGCATCCTATGGTGGTAGTATATTCAGTGTGCAACGATGTGCAATGATCCAATAATACCAGACATCACCTACCAGAAAATTATACAAAATATTTCTTAGTGACCAGATTAAATCTCCTAAGACTTTGCTGGTTATCTGTTTAAGCTAATATTAAAAATTCAGATATTATTGTGAATAATGTTTATTATTTAATGTTTATTACGAAGTTAAGTCAAGAAGAAAACCTTAAAGAGCACTTGACCATCACAGTGGCCATTTCTGCACTTTTCTGTGGTTTTACAAAATTGTCATGTAAACTTAAGCATTTGTACCTTCATTATGTAACACGAGAATAAATCTTAATGAGACTAGGAAGTGTGCATGATACAATCCAGAACCTGTAGTATGTGCTTAACTATTTATAGAAATACTGTAAACCAACTGGTCAGGGAAAACACTTTTCCTCTTTATTCAAATTGTGACTGTCTTCTCATCTTTTCCTATGTACACGGGTTAGGTCACTATTATAAAAGAGGACATGAACTCAGGGACAGTACTTACACCATATCTGTGCCATCCTATGCAGAGGTTACACCTTTCTAAGCTTACTGATTTCAACCGAATTAGAAGGATGTAACTCTGCTTAGAGTGGGACTGCATAGCCCCCTACAAGAGCACTGGAAATACAGAAGCAGAGGAAGGGCTCCACAAAGTGATACAGTATCTGAAAGCCACTCAGCACATGGATTACTCAACCATGTGAGGTCTCTCCCACCACTGTGACAGGAATAGAGTCTCTCCACATGGTCTATGATTCATGTAACAAGCAACTTTCAGCTCCCGCACCTAGAAAAAAGTTTCCAGCAGCTTCCCACATGGCAGATGTAACAGGAGAACCTTCAAGTAATTAGAATATTACAGCTTAAATAACGTTTTTGCAAGTACTGAGAAAGATTTTATCAATAAATAATACATAAAAGAGAGAGTGCGTCAGATGTACGCTAAATTTGTTCCTGCAGACAGCCTGAAAAATAATAATAGTATACATGATGGGGGTAAACTACGTTGTGGATCTACATAACATGCAAAATGAAAAGTCAGGTTTCTCTGAACCAAAACAGATGCAACTGGCACTTCTGCGATTCTTTCTCCTGTCCTCTCTCCTCCCCCACCCCCAATTAAGATCAGCCACAGGAGGCTGGAACTGGAAGCAGAGTACTGTCAGAGGGAAGTCTGCCTACTTTCCCTCCACTTCTTGTAGACTCCTGATTTCTGTCTCCCATGGCTGCTTTTCACTAAAAAGAAAAAAGTCAAAGAATCACAGAACTGTCCAGGTTACGGGCCTTAATCTCCAGTAAACGAACCAATAAATTTCTTCCCTTTTGAGGCCAACTAAACCAGAATCAGATTTGATCTCCCTCCTGGACTGTACAGGGCAGGAAATAAAGCAATTTGGCCAGCTCAGGAAATAAAGCAAGGTTTGTGTGATGCACAAGAGGCTGTCCTGCCCCAGAAGGGAAAAAAGAGCCACTCAGCTGAGCTTACTGGAGGGCTCCTCCAGCATCCAATCACCTTTCAGAAGGGGGATGGAATGCTGGGAGGAAGCACAGCAGTAATTTAGTTCGGGTCTCTCTCTACTACTCTCTGAAACCACGGCTAATTTAAGTTAATGTGCCTCAGCCAGGTGTGTCTGTTGTGGGGAGGGGAAGCTCTGAGACACCTTTGGGTAGTGAAGGGCGGAGTATAAATCCAATCACTTCTCTTCGTCTACTTGTCTGCCTGGAGACCTGTGCTGCTACAAACATGGACAGCTTCAAGAGGAAATTATATAAGAATATGGAGCAGAAGTCCATCAGTGGCTATTAGCCACAAGGTATAGATAGGAACTCACAGGCTGGGGCAGGAGATGCACTGTATTCTTGGTCCTCGGGGAGGGGGGCAATAGTGGGAGGGCTTCTAGTGTCCTGGCCCCACTGCTGGACCTCCTGATGGCACCTGGTATTTTTGGCCACTGTGTGACAGAATGTTGGACTAGATGGGCCATTGGCCTGATCCAGCATTGGCTTCTCTTACATTCTTATGTTTTTATCTGTTCTTTGAAACCAATAAATCTTCTGTATAGTTAATATACAATTCTTGCATCTGATCTCCATATTCTATTTGCTCGTCACAAAACTTACCTCACAGCAGCAAACCCTAAGCTGCCTTTAGAACACCTGGTAGCTGAGGTTTATGGTTTAAAACAAACCTAGCTCCCCCAAAATCACAGGAGGTTGTGTGGGTCTGCTCAGATCATAGAAATGGCCTGTCACAGTTCTATACATTAGTTAAAACTGAACAATACCTAACATTTCCCAACCACAATGAGTCTTAATGTGCTACATAAATGTTTTAAAGATTTAGCTCTTTACTTACTATTGATTGTTCTATTTGCACTTGTACCAGGATTCAAAAAACTATAAATAGTCCAAAGGGACTGTAGACATGTTTGTATCCCTCATTTTACAAGCTGCTCTTGAAATATTAAAGGACTTTCAAAATCAGTTTGTAAAAGACGTCAGCTATTCAAAGCCAAACAGGCCACTGGGCAAGTACGAGCTTCTTCCAGCAAATCTACAATGCAACCCAATGCAGAGCCACTTCAGTCTAAGCCCACTGAAGACAAAAGGCTTAGACTGAAGTAACTGGGCATGGGGTTGCACGATTAAGCAACTCTTTGGATCCTGTCTGCTGATGGATAAGCAAACAGCAGCTGAGAATTAGAATAGTCTTTCAAGACACTTCCAGTTTTGGGGACTTGCTGGATGGGCACACTCCATCTCACTCTAACGTGAGCGCCCCATTATCGCTGCAGATGGGAGGGGTCCCAGATGATTCTGGGCCCCCCGAGAGCCCTTGTAGGGGGCTCATAGCCCGGGGCGTGAGGGGTGCCTCTTCTAAGGTGGTAGATGAAGAATTGAGGCTCTCCTTTACCTCTATAGGCCCTGCCACCACAAAACCACCATGGACGCAGAGGCATATGCCAGAGAAAGTGAGCAAGAGATCTAGTGCCTTGTTGCTCCCACCCAGCCCATGAAGCAAACATCGGGATGAACTGTGAGTTTGAGCATTTTTAACTAACTAAGCGGAGAAGCGATCAACCGCCCGAAAGCCCTAATTCGAATCGGTAGAGGAGGAGGAGTGGGGAATCCTCCCCTGGGGGGAAATTGCAGCGTATAAAGTGAAGGGCAGAGAGCCAGTTGATGCTGGGGGGGAAATCAACATAGCCAAAGAGGATATAGACCAGCTCAGAGCGCAATTAAATAAACAGACATTCAGAGTGTCCAAATGAACCTTTTCTTATGTAAACAATGTATCTGCAAGGAGATAAAATGGTGCCAAAAAGACTTCTTCTCCAGGAATTGCCAGCTCACAGTCATCGAGACACAAGCTGGAAGTGCCTACTGACTTCCCAAACATGTTAACTATGGCTTTGCACCCTCTCTGGACCAGATGACTAATTTCAACAGTAAATTTGATGATCTTCAGAAACAGCCGAAAGAAACAACTACCAAGAAATAACTCATAAAACGGTTGTACAAGTTGAAGCTAAGCCAAATTTGATAAATCAGAGACTGGAGGTGGTAGAAAAAGAGTGGATTTCCGACAAGGAGCAGCTATTACAACTTCAAATGGAGAAATCATTATATGTCTTGAGGTTCCAGGGTATCTCAGAACAAAAAGGGGAGAATTTGAAAGAGATATTAAGTGAAGCATTGGCACCAGTGACAGATTTGAAAGTGGAACTGATACAAAGTGATATGGATATGGTTTATCGAACCTACCCAGATTTCGTTAAGAAAAATAAACTGCCTGGTGAAGTATTTGTTAAGTTCTCCAAGAGATCACCGAGAGACACAATCTTAAAAGCTACTAATGGGATAACCCTGATAATCCAAGATGAAGAAATCCAAATACTAAAAGACATTCCATTTGAAATACAAAAGTGGAGGAGACAGTATAAAAATTTAACTTCTTTTTTTATGCAAACAAACCATCCCCTACTAGGCTTGCCAAGTCCCCCCGAGGGGGTGGGGAAACCCCCGCCCCAGAGGCCCGTTCCCTGCCACCCGCGGATCGGGCCCCGGGGCGAACCCCACCCCAAAAGTACACGACGTGCATGTCACCCGGAAGTGACGCGACCACGCCGGGCACGCCGGGGGCGGGGCCACAGTCATCCGAGGGAAAACTCTATGCAAAATAATATGTAGTTTAACTCTGAAAGTCTTTTATATGTTTGTTATATGAGAAACTGGCTTACATCTATTTTGGCTATATATGCTTGCTTTAGTTTGACTCTATATTAATCTTAAACAGTTATATTTCTCATATATTTTTTAATTTACTTTAAGGTTGGGAAATACAATATGCTACTTATATAATTACGAAATATGATCCTTGCTTTAGCTTTGTATTTTAGTCTTAGCCCCTTTTTCCCTTTCCTTGTAGTATGTGTAGTGGAAAAACAATTAAAAAACTTTAAAAAAAAGAATCGTCTTTCAAATGCTATATTTGTGACCTATGGAACACTGCACTTGTATTCCCAGGACATAACTATGGCTGTTACAATGGACTGACAGGTACTCTTTTTATACAGTCCAATGTCTATCAAGGCTCCAATAGCTTCCCTATTAATTTAAATGGAGATATGCAGTCTGAAAGCATAGATGCACACACTGGTCCTCTGTTAAATGCAGTGGGGAAGCAGACATCTGCAGGGGTTCCACGTGCATCTGAGTATATATGTAATCCTGCATTGAGGCAAATAGGTGTGGTCCAATCCACCAAGCATTACATTTTCAGAGGTTACAACAGGAAAAAATCAGCTGAAATCAGGGGTCATTTGGAGGGGGGACGCCATCCCCCCGGGTGAGGTGCGGGAGGGTGGGGCCTGGAGCTCCCTGCTGGTGCCCGCTGGAGGTCGCTGCCGGCTGTGGGGAGGACACACTTCCAGTGATGTCAGGGTGTGTGGCATATGCTAATGAGTTATGCTAATGAGTCCCCCTAGCTCTTTTTCTACGAAATGACCCCTGGCTGAAATCCAACTTCGGTCTTAACTGCCTTTTAAAAGAGGAGCAGCTCATTTGCACTAACATCATCCAGAAATGAAGCATTGTTCTTTTAACCCCTCATACTACTCAACTTACTGTTTTAACATCATTGGTACCAATGATTCCTCCAATCTCTCCAAGGTCCTTGAGCAGTAAATTCAAGATCTCAGTAGCTCTCTTTTTCTGATGGTTATTAAGGTCTTGCAATTGACTCAGCTCTCTCTGTGTAGACATCAGCGAGGACTGCAAAGCAATTTATGCACAGTGTTACAAGCTTACCCATTTATCCTAACCACAATGAATAGCAACAAGAAAGCTACTTTGAACTTTGTGCAAAATGTGGCTACGTCCATTTGCTATTGACATTTCCTGTGTTCAGCATGCAAAGTACAAAAGGCTTGCTCCCCAAGCCCTGAATGTATCATCAAAAGTCCTTTGGGAAAAAATACAGTAATTCAAATTTGCTAAACAATATTTGAAACATTTTAACCTCTTGCCGCCAATTTTTTTTTCCTGTGAAAAAAGTAGAGCTGCCACCCATTACTTTGATATGAGCCTAGGATTCCTGGGTGGCAATAGGGGGTGGCCACAGTCTACTGAGTCTCTGTGGCACCCCCAAGATGTTTTGTTAGCCAGAGTCCCAATTTTGAGTGCACCTGATGCTGGGTACCTGAGACAGAACAGGGATTCTGTTGGTGTACCACCCACCTCCCTGCCCAACAGTCTCCCTGCCCGCGCTCACAAGATGTTATCTCAGACTTGGTGTTGAGGAACCCATGGTTGTTGTCCTTGGGGACTTCATGGCTCATGTCCATGCTGAGGCTGCCCTAGTGAGAGCAGCTCAGGACTCCATGGCCACAATGAAAACCATGGGACTGTCCCCTAATGGACTGTCAATCTGGCAGAGTCAATATGGATGCTATACTGGAAACTACTCCAGTGATGATATACTTGCACACCACACTGACAACATAACATTAAAAAAATTGCATACAACCTCCCCACTTTCCGGTGATCAGATATGAAAAGTTTCCGGTACATGTATTACTAAAGATAAATCTGAATGGAGTGGGGGAAACAAAAGCTATTTGGTGCCCACTTTAGTCTTAGCTAAGGATAGATGGTAACTAAAGCTTGCAGAAAACAAAATCTTGCAGAATTCTATGAGTCAAAACTAAGTGTAGCCTTTTTAAATACCACAGACTGGCAAGGAGATTGGAACAACTGATTGTACTGTAGCAATAAAATGCCTTTTACCAATCTCAGTCTTTACAGTGCTTCTGTGGTGCGCAGCTGCATGCAAATAATCTTACTTTCACAACAGTACCTTGAAGACAAGCATTTAAAACAGCACCCCAATGCTAGCCAACTCTTAAAAAAAAAGCATATGCATCAGCTTTCCCTGATTTCATTTCTGCTGAAAGAATATTAAATTGTAACAAAGCCCACCCTTCTTGTTCATGCCAATGCTCTTCCAA
Organism: Gekko japonicus; assembly: GCF_001447785.1. Classification (NCBI taxonomy): domain Eukaryota; kingdom Metazoa; phylum Chordata; class Lepidosauria; order Squamata; family Gekkonidae; genus Gekko; species Gekko japonicus. Next base: position 872,261 of record NW_015173683.1, on the reverse strand, counting down.
TTAAATTTTCACAAAGAAACTGCTTCCCAGTGACTGGTAAGCAGGGGAATGTAATTTATGTAATGTAGCCTTCTAATACCTGTCACGGCAGAACCTATTTCAATGAAAAAAATGTAAAAAATTGATGTACCCTTTCAGGTTTCAGTGCTATGACTGCAGGGTAAATGTCAATTGAAATGCTAACTTCTATACTACAATCCTAAGCGTTTTGCAGCTCTTCTGTATCAGGCTGGCTGCATATTAGCTTAGTAAAGAAAGAGCCCCTTGTGTCCTATTTTGATGGCAGTAAAGGCCTAAAGATAGGATTATATCAGAAACTAATCTGCCTGTCTACTCTGAACACAAGCATACTTGCTAAGCAGCTAGCCTCATCACCAATATTTACGCAAAATATAAATGTGCCATTCAGGAAATGATAGTTGCTGCTATTAAAGCTATTAGCAAGCTGAAGCAGAAATGCTTTGTGAATTCAACTATTTAAAATCTTTGAAATTTTCCCAACATGTTGATGATTCACAGTTATACTATGCAGCTTTCCAATTCACTATCAAGCAGCTTGCAGTTCAGAGTATCTTCAAGGCAGACACACAACTGAACATTTGTATGTGAAAACATGTGCATGTATACACACATACATCCATATTCACACTCTTTAAGGTCTAGGACAGCAGCCTGTTTTCCTTTTCTCAAACAGGTACGGGTAGCAGCTGTTGTTCCAAAACTTTGAAAAACTCTCTGCTGACACACTAGAGAGTCCCTCATTTGTTAGGAAAATATAAAAGACTGGCTGTTTTCAATAATTATTTTAAATACATAAAAATGCTATGATAGGAGTGTCTCCAGCAATTTAAAATTGTCATTGCTGTTTTTATAAGTAGATCAGGACTGATCTGGAGTCACTGTTTTACTGCTTTTTATAATTATTAATTTTTGCATTGTAAACCACCTTGAACAAATTGGCTGCAATGGGATGTAAAAATCTAATACAACGATCCAGTCTCCTGGAAAACTAAATGATGACTGAAAGCTTTATTGGAAATCAACACCACAGATTTCAAATTTTCAGTCATTTTAGGTATGACATAAAATATTGCCTTTCTCCAGGCAAGGAACAGTTTTAAGCAACTATGACGTGAGCACTAACTCTGGAATCAATCAACTTATTTGCAGGACGAGCTGGATGGGAAATTATTGCCAGGTCCTAGAGCAATTATATAGCAGTGTAAGAAGGGCAGAGGTAATGTGCGAGACTGAAACCATTTATGTGGAACCCCAAAACATGGATAGCTTGCAAATCAGGATGCTATAACCACCAGGCTTCTTTCCTAGCATGATGAGGCAACAATCCCAGAAACACAGGCTAATAGATTCTTTGAATATGCTACTAAAGCTGAATGTCTATCACAGTTACCTGTGAGCAGCCTCCATTGAACTTATTTATTTATTTTATTCAGCTTATATCCCACCCTATCCCATAAGCAGATCTGATTTTGAATAAAGATGCATAAGGAACAAGCAGTTAACGTAACAGTTGAAACGTTAAGTTAGGAGTCATATGGAACATCTAGTGGGCCTCTAGAACTGGGAGACCCAATGCTCAACTGATGTGATTGCTCCTGAGCATCCTCTCTCCAATGTTGAAGATCATTTGGCCCTCACTCACAGTGGAACTAGAGCTCATGAAGGGCAAGGGAAGGTGATTAGAGTGATGGTGAAGGAAAACTTGTGTTTCGTCAGACTCAGCCTAGAATGCATTTGAAAGCCTACGCTGCTACTTCTGTGCTGCCATCGTATCTACACAGTAATGCTCTTTAGGGTTCTAAGAGGCCTTTTACAAGGTGTCCACCAGAACAGATAGTTGAACCCTTTAGAGCTCATCATGACCAATCTGCTAGGCATTCTATGGACAAAACGGCTTGTATCCAATTCAATTTGGACTGTGCCTTGTTACAACAAATATCCCTGAGGTTTCCAGTTGTCAGGTTAATGTGGATAGTTTTCATTAAATCAACCTGAAGACAAGAATACAATACTTGGAGAGAGAAGATCTATTTATTTATTTATTAAAACATTTATATCCCACCTTTTTTCAGTGAAAATCAAAAATAAATTAGCTAACCCTAAATCTCTCCCCTCCCCCCCTTAAAAGACACCAGCTGTTCAAAGCCCCGACAAACAGGCAGGCCTTGTACTGCCTCCTGAAAAGCTCCAAGGAGGGGCTTGTAGTGGGTGCACAGAGACATATGGAAGGAGACCACTTGTCCATTAGACCTGTGCCCTTCATGGCTAGTGAAATGGCCCAGAGAAGGGCTGACTAGTTGAATGGTGCTAATTATTGATCATTCAGTGCTAAAAGAGGCAATAATTAGATTCCTCCCGAAGAAACCATCATTAGATAGCGCAGCGCAAAACAAATTATAGACTGGTATCCGACTTCCCTTTTGAGGGGAAGGTCCTCAGAAAAGGTTGTAGTGAAGCAACTCCAGGCATTCCAATGAGTGTACTTACATAATTTTCAATCTAGATTCAGATTTATGGAAGAGAAACTGCCTCAGTTGCCATGATTTATGCTGGTAAACCAACAGGCAAAATGTGTTGATCCTCCTGGACCTCTTGGCAGCCTTTAATCCCATTATCCTTCTGGTCCAGCTGGCTAAAATGAGACTGGGAGGCTTAGCACTGGAAATGGTTTAATTCCATCCTGCAAGCAGGCACTAAAAACATATGAAAAACTGTCTCCATCCATATCAACCAACCTGAGACTTAGCTCAGGGGGGCTTTCTCTGGAAAACAGCCTTGAAAGAAGTTTGGATGCCGGGAACCCAGATGAGGGTTTTTGTTGTTGTTCCCTGAATGTGACCCTACTTCAGGATGTGAAGAAAAGCTACTTTCCTGGGTGCATCAGGAAAAAAGCCACTTTCTTCTGGATGTGTCTGAAAACCTGCTTTTCCCAGAAGGTCTCTGAATTGGATCAATGAGCAATGGTGCACGGGGGGTGGGGGTGGAAAACTGACTGTTAGCATTGCTGGAAAATGATGTTTTGACACAATTCTATCATATTTTACTGGTTACATTGTAAATGGCCTTGGGGATTTTTTAAAGTTGGAATCTGATCAATAAATAAACTAACTATATAATAAACATGCATGCACGTGCACACAAAAAAGTACACAGGAAGACAGAGGGTTGTTCCTACTGTTTTCTGTTGAAGTTCGTCAGCTAGTTGTTCATTAGCTCTTAACTTGTCCTCCACTTCTTGTGATTTCTGGTCATAATTAACAGCTAATTCCTCCAGTGCCTGAAGAACTTCTTTCACTTCCTCTTTCGCAGCCTCATTTTCAATCTGAAGTCGAGTCAGTTCCTCCTGGATCTTCTCATAATCTCTCCTAGTGGAGGCCAAGAGCTACAAAGAGATAAAGATTTTCAGGTTTTATAACATCTAAGCTTAAAAAGAGGTCTAGAGGAAACAATTAACAGAAATCAAAATCAAAAAAGAAATTAACCCTGACTGTTTCCTGGAAGGCCAGATACTGAAGCTGAAGCTCAAATACTTGGCCACCAAATGAGAAGGGAGCACTCACTGGAGAAGACCCTGATGCTGGGAAAGATTGAAGGTCAAAGAAGACTGGGACAGCAAAGGATGAGATGGTTAGACAGTGTCATAGATGCAACGAACATGAAATTGAGCAAACTTCAGAGGACGGCAGAAGACAGGAGGGCCTAGCATGACATGGTCCATGGGGCCGCAAAGAGGCGGACTCGACTATGCGACTGAACAACAACAACAAAATTATATCAGGAGGCTACAAAGACAACACTAAATATAATATCAAAAGTAGGTACAGTGTCTGAAGAGGCCTCCGGTGAAACACCCCAGTGAAAGCCAGAAGTGATTATGCATAGGCCCATATAAGTGCTCTTCGAAATCAGCTTCTTTTAGTAGCCAGCATAAATAATCTTTATACAGAAGACCATGACAACTTGAATTAAAGGCTCAGAAAAGAATTCTAGTACATTGTATGCTGCTATTCAGGGGCAGGTGGGGAACAACTATGAGTGAGGGAGCAAGCACTGACCACCAGGAATACCCAGCACATTCACCTAATGTTTCTTCTCCTTAACTGAGAAGGATGCAGTTGTATATCAAACACACCAGAAGGTTCTAAAAAGTCATATTACACTTATTTCCTCTATTATGTGTAAAACCATGTGTTTTGTAAATTGGATAAACCAAGGGTCCCTAACCTGCGGCCCACAGGTCACATGCAGCCCCTGAGCTCTTTCTGTGAAGCCTTCCAACCTGTTTTTTGCTACTATCACCCTCAAGGCATTTTCCTTCAGACCCACACTGCTCTTCCTGCCTCAAGAGGCACCATCTACTTCCTTTCCCTTTCTTGCAAAAAACATAATGCCAACATTGTTTCTTCTGGTCTCCATGGTTCCTTCTTTCAGCCCCCTTTTGGTCTTATCCTCCACACTAGCATTTTGGTCATTCTGGATGCTTTGCTAGCCATCAAAGCTCAGGTACCTGTACCACTGCGGAAAGCATATTCTCAAAGATGTGTAAATCAGTAGAAAATCTTGGTCTGGGTTGGAATAAATTGAAAAGCATCACAACTGATGGTGCAAGAAATATGGTGGGAAGTAAAACTGGTACAGGTGCAAGAATCAATGAAGAGATACTGAAATTAAACAGTACACTTCCCATGCAATTTCACTGCATCACCATCAGCAAGCCTTGTGTAATAAGGTTCTTCAGTGGGAAAGTGTGATGCATATTGTTGTATCCAACATTAAATACATCAGACCTCATGGCCTTGCTCATTTTCAGTTTCAAAATTTTCTCTCAGAGATAGATGCAGAATATGGAGATGTATTGTACCATGCAGAAGTCAGGTGGCTTAGCAGAGGCAAAGTCCTCATTGACCTTTAAAAGATTACTTTTGATCTAAATAGGTAGGTTAATATTTTTGTTACATTTTGACTTAAGATGTGGCTCTCTTTAGGCATTGGGCACTCTAATGTGGCCCCCATGTACCATTGGGGGCTCTTGAGATAAACTAACTTTTGTTACATTTTGACTTAAGATGTGGCTGTCTTTAGGCATTGGGCACTCTAATACTACTTCTATTGAAAGAGCCATCTGATGAGGAAAGCCATCAAGGTTCCAAGTATTTTTGGCTGCTGGCTAATCAACATGAATGCAATAAAAACCCGATTCTCTTTTGTACAGTGGCTAAAGATTTAGGTGTTTCATTAATCAGAAACCTCTCACTTGCTATTAATGTTATCTAAACTATAAGAGTGCTTTGTCTGAAACTTAAAGCCATGTCCATTGCATTAGAAGGCTGACATTTTCAAATACTGCAATTCATTAAAAGCTATATTTCCTTCAAGCAACATAAAACACGCAACGTCCAAAATATTAGTGTTTGTAAAAGGGAGTAATCTGCAATCAGCTGAAATTAACCCAACAGACTAAAATACAAGCAACAACTATGAATCTATTATGTTGATCTTATACAGAATAGACAGAATTTTAGCCTATATCCTTTAAAATTAAAGCATGGGAAAGTTCAGATTCAACATAGCCCCAACAAGCATTTTTGAGACAAAGTGAATCAGTGTAAAGAATATTAGAACAGTGTGTTCCCACTCTGAACAGTTATGTTAGCAATAAATCTCCTAGCTTAATCAGCCAGAAATAAGTGTTCTGGCTAATTAAGGCAAACCCTAATTAAGGCAGACACCCCACTGTCCAAATACCAGTGAGCTAATCACAAACTGTTGTAGAGAATGGGTGAATTGTTTTCTGCATTAGAGAAGATGGTAAACTGGAATAAGCCTTGAGAGAGTTTTGAGTACATGCTTTGCATACAGAAGATCCCTGACTCCATCCCCAGCATCACTGGTTAAAGAATACAGGTTGGGAAAGACCTGTCTTTACCCTGAGACCTTGGAGAGCTACTACCAGCCAAAGAAACAATACAGAGCTACATGGACCAATGGCATAGGGCAGCTTCACGTGTCCCTCAAGGGACCAGATCTGGCTGAAAGGCCTCCATTCCTGGCCCTTATGTGAAAGGAAGTAGGACTGCATAACATTAAATCAACAAAATGTATGTTTGGGGTCCTCTAGACTTAGGCTTCCAAGTCATGGAGGAGGTTGCACTGAGGCAAGGCTGAACTCTTTGGGGAGAGCAGTTTGTTTTGCCAACTAAACTGGAATTATTAGAAAGCAACATCATTAGCTTTAAAAGGAGAGGGAGGTGAGGCAAGGAATTCCTGCTTCATAAAGCACAAAATTAATTATTTGGGTTACTGTTTACCTCATCTTGATCCAACATTTGTTGCTTTAGTTTCTCAGCCAACTGACTCTGTTGGTTAATTTCATCATCCTGCAACAGATAAAGTGCTATTTATTTATTGCTTTTTCTACAGCTTTTATACAGTGACATAGTAACAAATGAAGTCTGTCTTATCTACTTTAAAATGAAGTCTTGTGCCATGAATAAAAAAACCTCACAAATGCAAAACACAAAACCAATAATATTTTTAGAAGGTAAAAATGTTCTTCAAAGCACAAAATTATAACTATTTATTTATTTATTTATTAGATTTATATACCGCCCTCCCGAAATGAATTCAATCTGCTTAAACAAATTGGATTATGGTGGCAGTAAACATTGCTCGAAATGAAAACTACTCCTAGTAAGAGTTTCAGTCTACTTTCTTTCAACCCCTCCTCAACCCAACATTTATTTTAGATATCAATATGGTGGATTACAACTGTATTATACAATTTTCTCTACTTTCTGCAGGTGAAACTCAAGGATGCTGTAAAATGTGTCACACATTTTTGCAAGGATCACAAATGGTGTTATCACCCTTACTTCTGTGTTTAAAAAACCTGTGCCTTTCATTATATATTATTTATTTAAAATATCTCTATCTCACCTCCAAGACAACTCTCTTCTGGGCATCTTTCCCTCTTAGGTGGAAGGGAATGAATTTCTGAACATATACTATATATACTGAATCTCTTTAAAAAAAATTATCACTTCAAGACCTGATACATTGCTCATGGATGATTTAAGAGCTATGGCAAGATGGAAAAATAAAAAGGAAAATGATCAATTGCCTCTGTTCACAAAAAGGTAGGGATACAACCATCACAGCACTCTCAACAGCAAAGTCTCCCATGTTTGTGAAATGAGCGTTTTCACTATGCAGGCACAGTTCCACTGAGGTGGCAGGCCTGTGTCTTGATTCTACCACTTTACTCTGAAGGTCCCACATGAAAGAAAAGTTGCTACATGTAGAAAACTAACATGTCAGGGACAAGGTCAAGCTACAACGTCTGCCCATGAAATTTCATTTTCTGAACATAGGGAGTGTATCTCACATGGTATAGACCAGAACTAAAAAGAAGCTGGAATTCTCTAAATGTAGCTTCAAGTTGTATAATTTTGTATGGCAAGGCTAATTTGAAGCCATCCTTTCAGGATATATTGTAAATGAAGAAAAAAAGAGATTGGGAAAACAAAAGCTTTTATTAAGCTACTACTTCCTTTTTTATCCTTGAACTAAGCAATAGTTTGATTCTCCATAAAAACCTACTTGACTGGGGCAAATGCATTAATTGTTCAGGACTAGGGGGGAACAGGGTGTTAGTAAATGTTTTTGAGCACTGAACAAGAAGATTTGTACATTTGAGAGATGTGATGACTTTGCTGATAATAGAAACACTGTTTGCAGAAGTAATGTCTCCAGTGAAGAACAAATATTAAGTAATTCCCAACCTTATCATCCAGCTGTCTGTAGAGACTAGTAATCTCTTCCTCATATTTTCGTTTCTCTTCAGCTGAGATGCTAGCCACAACTGGCACAATATTATCAATGATGGGGGTATTGTCACATGGCTCCAAGTTCTTTTGGTCCTTAGCACTAATCTGTTCATCCTCAGGAACAGCTTCTCCTGCAGACAGAATATTCCTCAATATAATCAGTGATAAAGAAGCAGTTCTTAAAAGCTGGACTAAATCTTCATTGGCACTTTAAAGCATTTGACCTATGAGTTCCAGCAGAAGATTTCTGTGCAAGTGGATCCATACATAAAAGGATTATACTGGCAGCTTGCACTATACTTATTCTATCCCAAGTTGTGTTTCCACTTGTGCAAGACACTGTGGAAATAATTACTGGCGACTGGTCTCTGTTGCAGCATATCAGGCTGTATGGTCTGAGCAATCTGAATGGTCCTAAATTTCAGTTTACACATCACTGGATTCAACCATATGTTTCTCTTCTTTTCATGCAACTACACTCAGTGGCCTCTCAGAACTATCATAAACTAGAGATCACCCTTTTGCCCCAAGGATCATAGCTATTTCACCAGAACAGTAACAATCAGATAATTCAACTGGGAAGGAAAACTGCAAATTAAGTATGCGCACAACACAGAGAGGGTTCAATCTGTCCTCTGTGTTTCAGACCACATATCCCTCCAAAGTATCTATATCTTCTACTCAGTAAGAGGTACACAAAAGTGACTACAAATGCTTTTTAAATTGCAAAACGTCTGTCCTCTGTGTTTCAGACCACATATCCTTCCAAAGTATCTATATCTTCTACTCAGTAGGAGGTACACAAAAGTGACTACAAATGCTCTTTAAATTGCAAAACAGGATCTTTAATCTTGAATATGCCCATTAACAGGCCTTTGAAACGTATTATGAATTTCTCCTCACCTGACCAAAATCTCCAGCTTCATGAAACTAACAAATAATCCCTAATCTAGGTTGATAAATATCAGCACATATCTATCTATCTATCTATCTATCTATCTAAAACACTGTTATTCTGCCTTTCTTCTTTAACAAATCCAAAGCAGTGAACAAAAAATATGAACACCACCTGCCAGTAATGGTCTTTATAGCAATTGTTTATACAGTTTAGTCAGATCTGGACCTTTAGCAAGATGCAAGATTACAGGTATTCTTAGTATGGTTCTGATCCTATGGAATGGCCTGCCAGAGCAGCTCCACAGAGTACCTTCTCTTGAGGGTTTCTTTTTTCTTTTTGTAAGGCTTAAGGTTATCCTTTTCAGAACGGAATCTGAAAGTGGATGCCTAATGGGAAGGCAATATAGGTTATTGATAGAATGACTGGTACTCCCATTTTGGGTAGTGATCTATAAGGCTTTGCAAAATACATTTGGGGTTTTTTTTTAATTTGGATCTGTTGCACCCAAAAAAGATCAGTATTCTGAATATTCCTGAATACCAGTATTGGTATTGTATTGGGATTCAGGTAAATATCCAGGAAACCCAATTTTTTTTGGCTCCATTATACCCTATGGGGAGCATCCACATAGGGTATAATGGAAAATTAATCCAGGGGTATTTGGAGCTCAAGGGGGGCTGTTTTTGAAGTAGAGGCACCAAATTTGCAGCATAGCTGCTGGTGCCTCTCCTCAAACCCTCTACCAGGTTTTAAAGAGATTGGACCAGGGGGTCCAATTCTATGGGCCCCCAAATAAGGTGCCTCATCCTCCATTGAAACCAATGGAGGCACAAAGGGGGAACTTGCTGAGTTCACTCGCCAAGTCACATCACAGCAGCAGAACGTGGCAAGTGAACTCAGAAGGCATTTAAAGAGACTGCTGTTTCTTTAAATGCCTTTTAGCCGTGCCCGAATAGAAGCTGAATAATATCAGCTTTTGTTTGGGTGCGGCTATGTCAGTAGCTGAATCAGATTCTCCAGTCTGTGTTTGGCTGAATAAATACCTGAAAAATACTGATAAGGTATTTTTCAGGTATTTATTCAGCTTGGTATATACCAAGCACTAGTGATCTATATTAATTTATCTTTTAGCATTGCTGTTATTGTTATCACTAAAATTATTATTAATTTACTTCTGTATTATGCATGGCATTTTAAGCATACTGAGATACAACATACAATACAACAGTAATTTTTAAAAGAATACAATATAAAGTGTCAACAGCAAACAGAAATATAACTAGCCAAGACAAAAATACATATTAATAGCATTAAAATAAATCCAAATTTTACAGCAGTCATGAAAGGTTATTTCTCATAACAGTCATGGAGATCTGAAAGGTAGCTTCCTTGGTTGGGGTGTAGGCGCAAAAGGCAACAGCTAAAGTGGAAGGGTTTTTTCCCCCACTGCCACCACCTCCAGGATTAGGACAAAAAACACAGCTCTGACTCTTCTTGTTCATTCAGTACCCTGGACAGCAGTCTATTTGTACTAGCTCAGAGAGAAGAAAACAGACAGACTCTGGCCAGAAAGTTTACTCCTTTTTCTTCGCTTCCTTGAGGTAACTATGCTGAAAGGTTTCTATGGCATATACATAAAAAAGGCAGCAGCAACTTACTCCAAGTTAAAGCAAAGATTTGTATTTGGAGACAAAGACAGAAAGGAGTAGGGTACTAGAAAAAGTACGCAGCAACTTACTCCAAGTTAAAGCAAAGAAGAAGTAAAGATCCAATTAGGACATTTAAAAATTCACACAAAATTCAGAGGAAGAAAAAGGAATAAAACCATTAACAGCTAGCAAGATGCATTCCCTATCAGTCTAAAAGATATTATATGGTGGTGTCCACTGGGACCAATCTTCCTCTATGCTTGGTCAGAACAGCAGAGGACTAACTCAAACTGAAATGAACAAAACAGACAGGACAAAACCCAGCACCTGGGTCTTCTTTTCATAGATTATTTGAAATCTGGAGTCCAGCCATCCCATTGGCTTAATTCCCTGTGGGAAACTGGGATTGTACTTTTTCACCTGATTGTAAAAAGGCAGTCAGAGATCTGCAGCAGGAGAGAGAATCAGCAAAAATAATTCCTTCTTCCATCCATAGAAATCCTCCATGGTAGCCAAACCACATGCTGTCATGATAGAGATGCTGTAAGAACTGCCACACTTTGGAGTGTGTCTATCCCACTTTGCACAAAGTGATATCCATCTCCCACTGAGCCTTCCAGTTAGTACCATGGAGTTTTGGCAATACAGACAAACCATCTCATCTTCGTTACAAAGAAAGAGATGATTTTAAGGAGGGATGACTGGCCTGTCACCACAGTAGCAGATAAAACAAATATGCATAAAACTCAGAATTATTCAAACAAGGACAAGAGCAGAACAATACATCAACAATATACTAATGCTAAGTGGAACAGAAATTTCACCTCCAAGTAAGCCTTTAATGGGAGGCTATTCCAGAGTCATCACACACTGCCCTAAAAAGCCCTATCCCATCTCACCTCCTCCTAACTCAGTGGGGACACAAAAAGCACGGTTTCCATAGATGACTTCAATGACTGGAACTAGACAGATAATATGAAAGCAGATGGTTCTTCATGTATCTTGACCCCAAAACTATTATGGGCTTTAGTGCTCAAAATCAGCACTTTGAAGTATACTAAAAGGTGATAAAGATCTTTCAGTACAGAAATAACATGCTCACTGCATGGTATGCTTATTAACACCCCAGCCACAATATTTTGGACCAGATGCATTTTCTAAGGATAGCCCCAGATATACCACATTGTTTTAACTTTAATGAAACCAGAGCACAGATGGCTAACTAGATGGTATAAACACATGATATACTTTGCAATGCTGGATGTACACAATGGAACCAGAACACACAATATTACAAATGTATATAAACAAGTTCTGGAGGGACCACATGGGAGGTAGCAAACTCTAGTCAATGAAAACGAGCAGGGATTTGTGTTAAACCTTTAAGGTGCCACAAGACTCCTATCTGTAAAAATAGGTTTTGTTGTAGGACGTCTCCAAAAGCTGGATCAGAATCATAACAGTTGTGCAACAATGCTGCTTTTGTAATTTCATCTGAAGTTATCTTCAGAAAACTAAAATGAGATGTACAATTAAGCAAACACATTGAAATACTAAAGACGGAATAGACATTAGAGGGTGATAGCTAGATTCTAGCCCAGGGGAGGCCAAACTGCGGCTCAGGAGCCACATACGGCTCTTTTACACATATTGTGCAGCTCCCGGCAGGGCAGCTGGGGAAGCGAAGGGGAGCCATGCTTTCCCTCCCTCCCTTTCTCTTATCTATTTGCTTTCTTTGTTTCTCTCTTTCCACCTTTCTTTTCACCTCTCTCTCTCTTGCTCTTAGACAAATAAATATCATTAGCAAACAAATAAATATAATTTGACTTAATAAATATCATTATCAATATCTGTTTCTACCTTTTTTGCTTTTATTTTTGGCAGTCTCATTTAATGTTAATAAAAGCAAATGTGCACATTTTTTAATAAAAATTTGCTCACGTCTTGCAGCTCTCAAACATCTGGTGTTTATTCTATGTGGCTCTTACATTGAGCAAGTTTGGCCACCCCTGGTCTAGCCCTATAGCACCTTAGAGACCAAGAAATTGAGGGTATAAGCTTTCGAGAGTCAAAGCTCCCTTTGTCAGGTGGAAACCTTATACTCTGAAAACCTTGTTGAACTCTAAGGTGCTACTGGACTCAAATCTAGCTCTTCTACTGCAGACCAACACAGCTACCCTCTGAAACTATCTAGACTCTATCTAGATTCTAGAGGGTGGTAATTATTTCATACCCTGCCATGATTACATGTTATTTTCTGAAACAATATTGAGGAATTTCTGATGGACGATATAATCCGGAAGAGAAACGGTTCCCAAACGGTTTCTGGTCTGTCATTTCAGACAGAACCATTTTAGAACCGGTTCCCTACCGGAATACATTTGTAATTTCAGACACAAACACTTCTGTCCGGTTTAGGAAACGGGGATGAAGCGTTTTACCTGTCAACCGCTTCCAAGTAGTCTTCAGTTTCCTCTCCCGGTTCTGATGCGCCTTTTCCCGCTGTTTTTCGCCCACGCGGGCGATCTCCAGCTTTTTGGGGGGAGGGGGAACGTTCACTTTATAGCATTATAGCGCTATCTCTCCCTTATAATAAAGCAGTAGTGGGGACCAACATTCTAAAATGCCCGCCTTTAGTGTTTGACCGGAAGAACTGCCACTCAGAAGACACTGGCTGGGTTGACTGGCTGCTTTGTGCAGTCCCGCCCAGCATTTCAAGGTCTTTTGCATATGGAAGCTGATTGGACTTCACTCCATTCCACACCTCAAACTCCCCCCCCGCAAGGCAGTTGAAATTTTCAGTTGCATATGGGAACTACTGTATTCTGAGGTAACATATGTCCTCACTCACAACACATCACTTCCCCTTTAAAAGAAACAAACCCAATAACACAATCACGCCACACCACAAAGAAGACAGATCACACCAGAAGCAGAATACCTCAAGGCAAAAAATGATAGGAAAAGGTGCCAGCAGTCACCCCATTACTGCCACAGATGGTGTGCAGGTCCCAGGTTCATGTTTTAAAAGCTGCCTGGGGGACTATG
>NW_015173683.1:838281-858495 GCF_001447785.1 Gekko japonicus | reverse complement strand
GCCGATGCCTCCGTCGCCTGGCTGGAGTGGCCGCGGGGGAGTCTGGAGTCGGGCGGCCGCTGGTGGGAGCCGCGGGTGCCCGGGCCGAGATTGGGGGGGCAAGGCGGGCGACAGAAGGCCGATGCCTCCGTCGCCCGGCCCTCTACAGAATCCACCCCCCAAACCTCCAGGTATTTCCCTCCTTAGAGCTGGCAACCCTACATTCCCCTCAGTGCCTGTTGGTAGGCAACTAAGCTTGGTCCTGTCACCTACTTTGGCCTTTGGGAGAAAACACATTGGGGCCAATCCTGATAGGGTTGCCAACTCCAGATGGGAAATTCCTGGAGATTTGAGGGATGGAGCCTGAAGAGGGTGAGGTTTGAGGAGGGGTGGGACCTCAGACAGGTACACTGCCATAGACTCCACCCTCCAAACCAGTCAGTCTCACATAGGGAACCATTGTTGCCAATCTCCAGGTGAGGGCTGGAGAGCACTCAGTATTACAACTGCTCTGCAGAAGGGAGGGCAGAAGTCAGCTGAAGTCAAAGGGGCAGATAATGGTAGGTTGGTGGCTAGCTGGGAAGGAGATGGGGTTGCCAACTACATGCTGACAAATTCCTGGGGATTTGAGGGGTGGAGCCTGGAGAGGGTGGGGTTTGCAGAGGGGTGGGACCTCAGACAGGTAGAATGCCATAGACTCCACCCTCCAAACCAGCCATTTTGTCCTGGGTAACAATTGCTGCCAATCTCCAGGTGAGGGCTACAGATTACTCACAATTACAACTGCTCTTCAGGTAGCAGAGATCAGTTCCTCTGGAGAAAACAGTGGACTCTGTCATTATACCCTGCTGAGGTCACCACAGCAAATTGACACTGTTTGCCCAAAGCCAGAGCACTGCCCCAGAGCCTCTTTCTAGATCTCGTTGTATTGCTTTCACAACGGGCTTTACTGCTAGTAGCGCTATAACGGAACAGCAGTATATCAATGCCATTGGAATGGCTGGAGTGTTTTGTTGTAGTGCTATAGCGCTATAAAACGAACGTTCCCCCCACAAAAAAACCAGGAGATCGCCCACGCAGGTGAAAAATGGCCGGGAAAAAGCTGTGCAGTCTGAAATGGCAAACCGCTTCAGAACCAGCTCTTTACCGGAAGGGGAAAGCCATGTGTGAAATGACAGCCTTATACTGGTTTACTTCATGACGGATCAAAAACGGCTTCAAAACGGGTTAAAAAGGGTAATGTGAAATTCCTCATTGTTCTTCCTAGGTGGAAAGAACATTTCAGCAAACAGAGAATTCAGTACACTAGACTGGCCAACTACAGTATTCCAGCTCTGCATAATACCTGTCAACAAGTAAACTATCACCATGGAAATTACACAGAATTAATTGAAAAATATTCCCAACACTGCAATGACCTGAATCTTTAGAGGCAACAATGGAAAGCGCGTTCCTAGATAGCATGCTATAAGAAGTCCGACAGCCACAAGCAGCTCAGGAAGGAGAAAAAGGCAATTAGAAAAGGCAGCTTTGCAATTTTAGATAAATAAACAGCTATCATAGTAAGCACACCCAGTGTATGATAATTAGTTACTAAGGCAAGAGACTTGGCAAGACATCTTTGCCTTTTGAAACAAGATATTAAATGTCTAGCACTAAATCAGAGATACACATTACAACTAGACATTAATGTTTGCCTGTAATGAATATAATTAACTTCTAGATTCTTAACTGCCTGAACAGAAATAGCATTAATGGTAACTTTTAAGTGACCTATAATAATTTGTTTTGCAATTCATTTTCAATGGGTTGGATCTATGCCTCTGTGAATAGAACAAGTCCCTGGAAACCATTTTTACCAGCAAGTCCTGTACCCAATTGAATAAGGGACCCTCCCAACATGTAGCACAAGGGGGCTGCTGCAAAAAGGTGATATTGTTCCATAAACTTAATGAAATTTGACACAAATGCCACCCATTAAATTACCTTGTATTCTTTGGATGAGAGGAAAACAAAGGTAATTATCCTCTTGGTGGGGACTGCAAAGTTGCCAAATATTTCTCATGTAGGAGTTTAGCTGAAATGTTTTTGTTTTAAAGATGCAAGCAACAATTCTGATTATAGTATCAATAAACACAACTGGTTCACACACCACTCTGGGAAGGGATGTAGGCTTTCTGGGAAAATTTGAACTGGAAAATATTCTGATTTAAAATAAATTATTTAATTGTTTAAATAATGTTGGCAAAAGAAGGCAAATACAGCCTGTACAAGCACTGGGCTTTGCCCATGTTTACTGACTGTCCCATTTTGTACTGACTCAGTACGCATAACCCGCCTTGAGTCCCTGTGAGAAAGGTGGACTATAAATAACATAAAGTAAAATCAATATCCCATATTTAGTTTATCTAACATGATTGGCTTGCTGCACAACAGCCCTGACAATTGTAGATGAACAGACAGTATTTACATATGTGAGGTGAGAAATTTTCTACAGAAAAATATAGCATCACTGGTTCTATATGCATAGTTGGGTAAGGGCATGTTCAGAGATGTGCATCAGGCATGCTGATCACTGCCTGATGAACACCTATTAGATGTAATGTTATAACAGGCTGCAGGTGTATGTGTAGTATATACGAAAAATCAGGGCTATTTTTGGGCAGGAACGCACAGGAACGGAGTTCCGGCTGGCTCCTGAGTTGGCCACGCCCAGCAGGAACTCATTAGCATAATAGGCCACACCCAACAGCAGACACTCATTAGGATTGGCTACATTAGGGGTGTGTGGCCTAACATGCAAAGGAGTTCCTGCTACAAAAAAGCCCTGGGTTTTGACAACAAAGTAAACAGAATAAGAAGCAAAAGGTGGGTGTGGTTGGATGACCACACTTCTGGTAACATGTGGGGTGTGGCCTAATATGCTAATGGTTTCTGCTGTTGGGTGTTGCCTATTATGCTAATGAGTTCTTGCTGGGCTTTTTCTACAAAAAAAGCCCTGCCTACAATTTTGTAGAAAAGGAAAGCGCAGTTCTGCTCCTTTATCACACAGTATGCTACAACTGGGGTCTTTCAGCCCATGGGTTGAAATCTCTTCTCCCAGATTATTTAGTTATTGATTGACTGATTGATAGTTATAGCCCGCCCTTTGTTAAAGAAAGTTCTAAATCTATCTGTCTATTTATTCATTCATTCATTCATTTTGATTTCTATCCCACCCTTCTCAGCAAACCAGGCTCAGAGCAGGTTACAACAAACAACAAAACAGCACAATCAGATTATTCAGTAATTAAAACATCATGTCAACAATTAAAACCTAATAACCACAATTACTTCAGCAACAAACAGTGATTGATGGCACCAATTAATCAATCTAATTGCTCCCGAATTAAGCTCCCCTACTCTGTGCAGGCAGATGATAACTGATACTGAGGGAGACATGCAGACAAGAGATGATACAAGCTGAAGCAAGCAATGCAATGCAAAGCACATAAGCAAAACATGCTAGGCAAGCTAAGCAGAGCCAAGCAGGGGGAGGCCAGTATAGACTGATCTCTGCTGCCTCAACACTGGCCTGGTGGAACATCTCTGTTTTACAGGCCCTGCAAAACTGCATTAGGTCAAAAAAAACTGCATTTTGTCAAAGTGTTTTTTAAAAACGACTAAGAAGCCTGCACTGCAGTCCTATACCCTTTTAAGACCACTGAATGCAATAGACTTATAAGGTTGTAATTGTTTAGGATTGCACTGCTAGTCAACAGCTCTTGCTCAGATTTACCAAGCACCTAACTAGAACAGTAAAAAGGTAACAAAGGGTGGAAGAGTATGAAGACACCTGACCATCTGTTTTGACTCCAAGGAAGCTTTAGTCCAGTACCTCTCAGTTTTGAAGTATAGCATTTAACTCTTCTGTACTAAATATTTAAGCTCAATTGCCTCCTGCCTAGTAGAGAAACCAAATGGCCAGAATGATGCTATTGATATTGCAAGATACATGGTCCTGGCCAAAGTAAGCCTAACATCCTTAATTATTGGGGTTGTCGCTTAACAGAAAGCAAAACTGAGATGTATTTAATCAACTCCTGTTTCTACCTATTCCAGTTCTCCATTGTTTCCCCTAGGCAAGAACTTTCTTACACACACACACACTCCACTTCCCCACATGAAGGCATAATCCTGCACATTGCTTTCTGCTAAACTGAATGAAACAACTGATCTATTTTCAATACGGCCACTGCAGAATTTTCTTCCAAACATTTCTGGTGGTGACTCACTGCAAGAGAAAGCCTCTCTGTACAGATGCTGACAGCAACTCTAGAGGCTGCTATTTGGGGCAGCAAGATAATTAAGTGATATTTGTCTGTGTCAGTGCAACTGGTTGGGATGTAAATAGGTGAAAGACAGGAGGTCTCCAAACAAGTTTGAGCAGCAGTATCTCTCTTATGAAGAGCTCTTCAGTCCAGAATAAACCACAATAAAGACTAACAAGATACCCCAAGACTTTTTTATGTTTACTGTGACAGTAATTGGAACTTGCTTCCTGGTGAACAAGTTAGCCAATGGCAGAAGGATCTGAATATTCCTTTTTAGCCTTCCAATGATCAATGTTCCCTTCCAATCGACAACATGTGGATGATAGAACATTCCTCCTGAAGAATGTCACTTCTCACACTTCCGGTTAATGTTCTGAAGCTAGGTATGGGAGCAAATATGTTTCTGAGATTTTAAAAGTTTGAACCTACAAGAAAGTACTGCTGCACAGACACTTTTTATGTATCCCTGGGATATAAAGGGTATTTTTACAGTCTTTTGAACAAAAATAATTCTCCAAGGTGGTTCACAATCAGATGAAAATCACAGTACAAGAGCTAAAGGCAGCAAGATACAACAAAATATACAACAACAAAAATTAAATCAACAACAGCTGCATATCTTTCCTTACTGGAACCTCTCAAGGCTTCTGCTGGTCTCTCTATATTTGCTGACTAGCTCCAAGTATATAGAAGAATACTGTATTGGTCTTGGATCTTGGTAAATTATGTCGTATAATCAACAGGAGAAACAAAGTGGACAAAGTGCATACATGCTTATCCCTTTATGTATACCGTTCCCATTTTGGAATGGGATGAACAGGATCAGGTTTTAAAAGCCCTCTGCAACAGGGAGGGGCACAACCTCAATTCTCACACACAACACCAGACCATGGTTTTATCTTTCAAATAAAAAAAGGCAAACCATGCGGTCTTAACAGCTGCTTTTGCCCCCTACACTGTTTTATAAATTCTTCATTTTCGTCTCCATGTTGCAGAATTCTCAAGGGACAGAGCAACAGCAATAGCCATGGTTTGCCAATTAAGGAATTGTGCTAAACCATGGTCCCTGCCACACGGCAGGGGAAAGGATGACTGAACTGCACCAAAGCTGCACCAAAGTTGAGACGCCGCGGCAGGATCCCACGGATCCCCCTAGCCGTGGCGCAGCGCTCCCCGGCACGATCAGATGCCGGGAAGGAAGAGTCTGATGAGAGGGGGAGGCTGCTGAACTGCGCATGCTCGAGCATGCGCAGTACAGCTGGGGGGCGGAATGCGCCAGCGCAAGGACGCGCTGGCCGATCCCATGGCCCGGCTTGAGGCGCTGTAATGGATACAACCACCTAGGTAGGTGGTTCTTTTTTAGTGCGCAGTATCGGAGGTTGGGACGGATCTGGGACGGGCAGGCAACGATTCCCAGATGTTGCCATGGGATTGCGCCCGTTTGCTCCGCCCCTGTTCCGTCCCCCTCCCGGCCCAAACCGCCTCGTATGAACAGGGCCCATATTTCACACTTGCATCTCATTGGCCTCAAAGTAAGGGTACCCCCTGTTTTAATCTCTCTGGGTGTCCTGGGCTAGCCATTCCTCTTCTCAGTGGCCTTTGTATTTACATGTATTTCCTCTTACAGAGTGTTCCTTCTTCTGTACCTGAGGCAGAAATGATCCTCCCTGGTCCAGCCTTTCCCAGGCTGGCCATCACGCCTCTGTTCCTTCCAGAAGAGGACAGAAGATCCAACAGATAGGTCCTGGTGTGCCATCAGAGCTGCCCTCAGTTCTGCAGTGTTCCTGCTCCCAGTTTCCTCTCTCCCTGGTCTACCACCTCTCTTGAGCTACTGGGCTCTCCTCCTCAGCCCCACCATCCGCCCCAGCTGGGAGCTCCTTATGAACCCTTTCAGAGCTGTGGAGGCAGATCCTACCCAGTCAGAAGAGACATGGTGCCACCTCTGGCCTGGCTGAGTTTACTTCTAGCTGGGCCACTCCCCATGCATACCATACTTGGGCTTCCATCACTACAGTCTGGCACAAAGTCTAACCTGAACTATAAACTATATTGTTGGTTCCTATCAACATAGAGAGTAACAGCATTATTATATTGTTTTGACTAAACCATATAGTATACTAACATTTATCTGCAGGTGGCAGAGGGGAGAAAGACTTGACATTATTTGGCAAACCTCTTTTTAAAATGTAAGACAACTGCTGCCTAATAAGTAACAACTGATTATTATTTCTCACCATTTCTCCACCTGTTCAGTTCCATCTCTAGATGCTGGATAACATTTTTAAGTGTCTTGTTTTTTTCCTTTTCCTTCTCATATTTTTTCTTCCACTCTTCTGCAGTCAACTCAAGATTTACAGATACAGTGTTCTTAATAGTTTTGGCTCTATGCAGAAAAAAAGAGAGAATCAAACAAGCAATTACTGGATGTCCTTTAATTTTAGTCATAGATCTCAGCATAATAAGCAAGGATTCACTTGCCAACTAAAGTAATGTCCACATTATAACTTAGCCACTGTTTCAAGTAATCACCACAGAAACCATCCCTTTTACTTACCCAATTAGTCTTCCAATAAAATTATGAATCATGCCTTGACAGATTTTCTTGGCCAGCTCAAAAATTGAGGAGGCAGACTCATATTTCAAACTTCAGGGTTATGTATGACCATATATTCTAACCAGGGGTCATTTCGTAGAAAAAGAGGTGCAGGAGCTCATTAGCATAACTTATTTGCATATGCCACACACCCTGACATCACTGGAAGTATGTCAGAAGGCAACACCCACCACTTAGGCTCCACTGGACTGTTTTGGATTGCTAGCTATTGGGGGAGGGGGAATGTGCAGATCTGTCCTCGCAGAGGAGGAAGAGCTTGTACCTGAATAAAACTTGGTCTTAAAGATGCCACTGGACTGTTTTGGACTGGGGGGAGCTCTGCAACTTACCTGGCTGCTTCTTGCTCTGACTGAGGGCTGCTGGGAGCAGGGGGTGGGGCTTGTTGCATGTGCTTGCCCCCTGGGCTCTTTACTGCCAGACCCCCGCTCCTGTGCGCTCCTGCAGGAAATGACCCCTGATTCTAACTACTGCTATCACAAAAAACAAAACAAACAAAAAAACCTAAACACCACAAAGACATTTCTAGGTGCCATGGCAACCTGCACCTGGGATTTGTCAAGTCCTGATCTATATTGTAACACATACAGGAAAAAATGTTAAAAGAGCCATCAGCCTCTACTTAGATACCAAATGAAACCACCACAGGTATTACTTACTCTGTCTTGATATCTGATAATATAAATGCAATACACTATTAAATGTGTCTTGGCTCACAGAAAGGGATTTTTTTTCACTTTGTTTCCCAATTAGAGAAGCATTATCATCTAAGAAAGAGTAGTGAGAAACTGAAACAGCTGTTAAATTGTTCAAAAGCACAAAGCATGCTATATTGATCTTAGGAACCGCAACATTTCTATAGATGCAAAATAAAATGCATCTCTGGAAAAAAGATGCCAAGGTGCTCAAGTAGGGATGTCAGTCTCTAGGTGGGACCAGGAGATTCCCCAGAATTACAACAGAGATGTACCCAACTGAGGTCACTACGTTCCTCAGGCTCCACCCCCAAATCTCCAGGAGTTTCCTAACCTCCCTCATTCCCCACCGGTGGCCAGGAGGGACCTGGCAACTCTATGCCCAAGAGTATATGATTCTCAGCTTACATTAAACGTGAATACACAAGTCAGTCTCTGTACTGAGATGCACAGAGAAAAAGCATCAGAGGTGCAAAAGGGTAGGAACGGTAATTTATCTCAAAGCAAAGAAGCAACTGATAACAATGCAGCAAGAACATGAAGTCTTATTGAGTTGGTATTAATTTTGTTATCGTCTCTGCCATATTAATGGCAGAATTACACATCATGTGATTCCATGATTATTTTCATCAGAATTTGTGTTCATTTTAACAAGTTGAAGCTCTGTGGGGAAGGTTTAACTCTTTTTTTTAATGCAGGGAAGATTTAACTATTTCTTGTTGGACCACTTTCCTGGGTCATATCAGGGGGTCCCCGACCTTTCTGAGTCTGCAGGCACTTGCAGAATTTTGAGAAAGGATTATGGGCACTGCCACAAAAATGGCAGCAATGGTGTGGGGAGAACTCCACACTTCACTAGTCAGTTCCATTCAAGGCTCTTAGCTTCTTCCTCAACAATCAAAAAGTGGGAGACAAGGAAAACATTTGTGGGTACCCCCAGTGGGGTTTCACTGCCCTAGCTACTTCTGTGCCGACTGGTGAAAATACATAGTGTACTTGCATTTCTTCCCACAAGTGAGTAAAAGCAGCTTGGGAATGGTGATTTAGGGAACGAAGGGAAATGCACAGTCTCTCCTCCCTTATGCCAGCTTGCCCTTTAAAAATTATAGTCCTTACAGGTGGGACAATAATCATGGAACACCACATATGTAGTTTCACCCTAAATAATACATATGAAGAGCAACAAATGCAGAGTTTCTCTCTTGACAAATCCATGAATAACATCGTATTTCTCCCACATACTTCACAGTGAATTAATCCACAATTTGCTCTCTCCTCTTGAATCTCCTGTTCTCTCTTCGTACAAGCATCATCTAGTACTTTTGCCTTTAATAAGAGAAATGATCAAATCTGGTGCCTTGATTTCAAGTCAGACCATTTCCCCTTTTTCTTAAAACAAACAGACCACAGCATCAGCGAGCTTCATATGTAATAAGCAATTGCTTCCAGTTTTATGGCTGGCATAGAGAAAAAGGTTCTCCTCCCTGAGCTCATTATTTATGCAGCATCTATCAAGGTCCTCATTAACTGAGCCAAGCCACACTGTGCTGACTCAGTCTGCTCCAAAACAGATTTGCTTTCCAAATACAAACTCTGCTTTTTTGATTTATGCAAGAGAGAGGGATATCGAGAACAGACAGGAAAATGTAAATATGGCGGGGGCCATGCAGCCTGCATTGTGTATATCTAAACAAGAGTGATGTAAAGATTTGACCTAAGACAGACTCTTTCATCCAATCCCACCAAAGCTATCGATGCAAGTACCACTAGCCTCCATTATATCACAACTGAGGTTAAATGCTTGCTCTAAGATGGGAAGTGAAACCTTTCTGTTCCTAGAGTTTAAGCATGTTTAGTTGCAATTACATACCTGATTTGCACATTTATTGTGAGGCTTGCAATTCACACTCTCTATACCAACATAGTAACAGAAATATCAATAAAGCCACAGCAGGCAGGCTGTTAGCCAGCAAAGTACTGATGCATGAAATTACACACAAAGCCAAGTTCTTTTGCTGCATCCACAATTTTATTCTTATGAGCCTTCTGGTAGTATCAGTGCAATATCACTGTTGTCTGCTAGCAGAAAATCCCAAGTCAAAATCCAGCTCCTCTCCCTCATTTAACCTTAGTCAACTAGCATTACTGCTGCTCAAAACCCAAACCACCCTAGACCCTATTAACTATCTCCCTGCAACTGTCTTTAGATTTCTCAGAACATTTTCATTGAAAGAATGCAACAATAGTAATAAATTATTAAACAAATGACTAGCATGCACTTTCCTCTAAAGATTTAATCACTCTTGCTTCTAACAAATAAAAACACAATCTATACATGGTATGCCTAATAATGTGCTGTTTAACTTTATTGCAGCATAAACTTCAAGTCGTGTTACTTTAAAAATCCACTATTTGTATAATCAGCTTCTATAAAACTCAGTAACCATGACATTAATGAAGCCATGACCTACTGCAAGAGACGCCTATGCTCACCTTTGACCAAACATAAGAGTAGACTTGGTTTCTGCTTCATTGAAGATGGATGGAGAACAGCAGATGACAATGGTGGTTCTACAATTCCCCCCTAAAGAGTCCTGAAGAATCCGAGTCATTTTGCTGTCTCGATATGGGACATGAGTTTTCTGATTGAGAGACAAGGGATAAGTTTCAAATATCCTCACATTAAAAATATATTTTAAACCAATAATTATGCCAGTAAATCCTGTTACCATTTACCTGACATATGCAGCAGTATTTCCATATTGCTCAGGCAAATGGCAAAGGTATGGACCAATGTTCCCTCTAATTTTTTCCCCCTATTGAGTGGAGCAGTTCACATCCTGAGCAGAATATAACTGCTGTAATCTTAAAATGGGCAATGGCAGAGGTCAGTTCGGGGGGGATCGCTGGGGATCGCAGTTCCCCCGGGTGAGGTACGGGGGCGGGGCACATGACGAAGCCCCGCCCCCTGCTTCCGGCCGCCCCGCTTCCGGCCCTCATTCAGCCAGGAGGAGGCAGGAGAAAGGGGAGGGTAAGTTGCTTCCTCCCTGCCTCTCCCCACCCTTGCCTGCCTGGGGCCAGGGAGGGCCTTTGCGGGGCTTCCTTGCACTCCCGCCGCCCTTGCAGGTCCACCACTGGGCCCCTCATGGGGCTTGGCAGTGGAGCTGCAAGGCCGGCGGCGGCGGCCGGGACCATTTGGGGGCGCGGTGTGTGGCCTTACGACACACGTCTGGTGATGTCAGGGGGTGTGGCTTTATGACACACTTCCGGTGATGTCAGGGGGTGTGGCATATACTAATGAGTTATGCTAATGAGTTTCCCTAGCTCTTTTTCTACGAAATGACCCCTGGGCAAGGCAATGGGCAGTGCAAGACCCCGCGCAGCTCCAGACTGCTGCTGAGCAGGGCTTCCTGTGTTAATGAGCAGCTGCTCAGGCGCACAGCTTAGAGGGAACACTTCTATGGACCTAAGGACAACACTTATGTCTTTGGGCTGCCATTTAATGTGTCACTAGCTACAGATGAAGCTGCAAGCCACGGCACTCTTAAGTATTTAAGCATATCTATGGGAGTCTGCATATAAAGATGGTCTAGATAATAGATCTAAACATGACAGTTATATCAGATGAGTTTTAGAGAACTTATCTCACCTGTTTTGGATGCTAGTCTGCTTTTGAACTGAAGTGTTGGTGCTGATTTCAGAAACCCCTTATGCAGTGTAAAATCGTGCAAGAACCCGACTTACCGGGTGCCGAGTTTTGCAACCTGGGCTGGGAGAGAAAGGAGGAAGAGGTCTATCAGCTTGGAGGCTGGTGCCCGGCAGTGTTCCTGGGCTTCCTGGCTGTGTGTCATTGTCTTTGTCTCCGGGGGGGGGGGGCTGCCCTGGGAGCAGCAATGATGCAGGTTTTTGCTGGGCTTTCCCAGGGCATTTATACTGCCTTGCCCCGTTTGTGGGTTGCTCTGGCCCTGCAAAGGCTTCGACATGGCAGATACTTTTCTTCAAGTAAGTGCAGGGTTTGTAGGCTGGGTGTTGGGTTTGCTTGAAAGCAGGTAGCTGTGAGTGCCCAGTGGACCAGCAGACTGCCTTGCTTCACAGAGCTGGAACTTAATTAGCCGCTTTTATTTGTGTTGTGTACTGGGGGGTGGGGGGGGGGGGGGGCTTGGATGCAAGCACTGTTGTGCAGCTGGGTGAAAGTTTTGCCACATTTATTAAACCTTAAGCAGCAGCCGCACGGGACTGCTAATTTACTGAGATCAATATTCCCCCATCCCTCTATTCTTCACGGGGTAGTGTTTGTTGAGCTGAAATTGCAACTTTCCTAGGAGATTAATGGGGTTTTACAGTGTTTTTTTGTTCCGCTGCTTCAATCCCATAAGGGGCAGACAGCTGGGGTTAGTGATTATTTGGTTTCTTATTCCTGGGGAAGTCTGCTGCGCTTTGGGCTGCTATTGCTACGTGGGCAGCAGCGTTTCTGGCATTTAATCACAGCCTCTACATTTGTTTTTACTTCTTAACAGCAGATTTATTTACTATTTTGGGACTGAATGGGACTGGTTTTACAGGGGCTTACTAATTTTCATTATTTAATACATAGCTTGTTGCTTAAGCCAAAGCAGGGTTTATTAGTATGGGGAAAAAAATGGAAAGAGGGTATGGAACAAACCATTGACTGCATAATTAACCATTAATGCATAATTGCATTAGGCTGCACGATAGTAGTCAATTAGGTCTCGTAAGTTATAATACAGTTTAAGGGTTAGGATTTACTTTAAGGCAAGGTCTTAGCAGCATAGAGTGCTTCCTAAGAGTGCCACAAACAAGGGGGAAAGCTCTGTAGGCTCTAAGCCGGGGGCTCCCAATAGGAATGCAGCCACTGCCCAGTGAGGCATGAGGTCCATTGCTCCAAAACCATCTAAAAGTGCTTCCTGGGGTGCTCCATCCAAAAGGCCAGCTGATGCCAAGGGCCCAGCTCGGTAGCCCAAAGCCACACAGGCAGCAGTTAACAACAATACAGCTTCCACCTCGGCTTCAGTGCGGATAATTCTGCTGTCCTCTTGAGGACTGCTCAGACATTACAAAGGTTACCTGAGCATTTTCAGCTGGGTTAGGGCACCTCAACCTCTGAGCCTTCTGCCCCTACAACAGCCAGGAGCAAGGGAAGGAGGCCGTGCTCCCCGGCAGATTCCAGTTCATTCCGCAGTTCCTGGGAAGGCACTCTACAGAGCCAGCCGCCATGTAAGAAGAGATGTGCCAAGCATCGCAAGTATCAAAGGGCAACCAGAGAGCATGATTCTTTGGGCAGTGGCTCGGGTTCTGGTGAGACACCCTCTAAGAAGGAATCTGAACACACGGCCGGGAGTTATTGGGTCAAGGGTGCACATATTCCAAGTTAGCTAGCATGGGTGTTAATGTGTGTGGGGGTCGAGGTTGGCCTGGGAACAGTTTGGGTGCTGCCAAGGCTTCTGCAGCCTACAGGGATTCTGAAAAAAGAAACAGGCATTCACCTCCCCCATAAAGTCCAGGAATGCGACCCAGATGACTATTACGTGGATATTTTTTCATTGCTTAGACCAGAAGGGGATGAGGGTAAATGTGCTCCTAACTCTGATAAGGCAGCAAAAAAGATTTAGCTGATAAAAAAAAATTTAAATTGGATGTCTGGCTATGTGGCTTTTATGGGTGTGGGATTGTCAGCCTACCAGAGTAGTGATAAGGCAGCAAAAAAGATTTAGCTGATCAAAAATTTTAAATTGGATGTCTGGCTATGTGGTTTTTATGGGTGTGGTACTGTCAGCCTACCAGAGTATGGTTGGCATTTAATGAAGCACATGTCTAATGTATGGTGGGCCCATGCCTTAGCTGGTGAGGCTGCTGCTATTAATGATGGGGCCTTCTGTAAATGGGCCTCCTATAATGAGGTTTCCAGACAGGACCTTATCAATGATTAAAATCTGGCTTATAACTGTCAGCTCTCATATGCGGTCTAGGCCTGATTCCTCCAAAAGCAATGTGGTTTTTAGACAGGATTCTCCCCTGCAGGGTTTGCTGGAAGTACAATCAGGGGAGATGCGATCGCATCAAATGTAAATTTGAACACAATTGTGATGTGTGTTTTGGCCCTCACCCCAGGCTGCATGTGTAGCAGCAGGCAGCCATTTCAGGCCGCCTGATCCTCCTCTAGTACTGGAAGCAAAAAAGATAGAGGATTGGGCAACGCTTCTACCTCCAGCACAGCAAAATAATTCAGCCATCGCAGGGTGCCTGGGTCTGGGTCTAGCCCACACACCTATCTGTCCTCAGGCGTATGCTCATTTTCTTTATGAAGGGTTTACTCATGGGTTTCATATCTCTTTTACTTGTCCCTGGATGGTCACGAGTTGTGGTAATCTCAAATCAGCTAGTGACCTTCCTGACATGGTCATGCAAGAGGTAACCAAGGAATCTGCAGGGTGGCGGGTTGTGGGCCCCTTTAAGTCCCCTCCTTTTCTGAATCTGTGGGTTTTCCCTTTAGAGGCTGTTCCTAAAGAAATCCCTGTGGAGTATAGGTTGATTCACCAGATATCTTAACCTAAGGGTTCCTCAGTGAATGACGCTAAGGGGTGGCGCCATTAGTGGCTTGCCCAGCTCAGGGGCTGTTGCCCAACTCTCATCTCTAAGTGGCAAGGAAACCACACAATGGCCAGTGCCCATGTGGTCTCCACTCCTCGGTTCCTGCTCCAGAAGGCAGACTAGCGGGGATAAGTTTTTTCATAGGGTGACAGTCAGATTCTCTGGTGCTAGATCTGTCCCCATGCTGCGCCAATGCTCCATTATTTATTCCTAATAAAGTTGTGGCCAATTTTCTTCCACAAAATGATTTCCTGTGTTCTGTTTTCTTCCACATATTCTCTCCTCAATCGACCATGGGCCCACAAACAAAGTTGAAGAACCACCTCCTCCTGTAGGTACATGCTCGCCTACTGATTTGATCTTTGGAGACCCTGATTGTCATGCCACTACACAAACAAAATCTAGGTTGCATGCAGTGTTCCTGCTAAACTGTGCTAGCATGCGCTGGTGCACACATTTTTAGCCCTTAGAGCGCAGATTTTTGGATCAGCGCAAGGGAGACAAAATCGTTGTCTGGCTCTTCCCTCCTGCTGGTTCTTCCTCTAATGGCTGGCTCTTCCCTCCTGCTACTTCCTCCCTGGCCTTGTTCGTTCCAGCCACAGAAAAGCACCATGTACTGCAAATGGTTCTCATCAATAATCAAGACAGGAGAGGCAAAAACAATGTGACCAAAGTACAGAGGCCCAGGGGCTCACCGCAAAACAGTGCTCGCGAGATTGCTATCCTCCTATCAAAGTGATTCACTTCCCATATAGCTCTGACTAATCACTCAGGTGACATTGCAGGGAGCCGGCAAGCACACTGGGGGACTGGCCTTCTCCTGCACATGGACCCAGCTTCCAGGAGGATACCAGGAGACAGTGAAGGCACGAGCAAGCACAGCACCAGCTGCACCATCACTCGCCTGAGTTGGCAAGCAGAGCAGACATGTGTGGGAACAGGCAGCCTCTAGTGGGTGGGTGGGTGGGCGGGCGGCAGTGGTACAGGCGTGCATGAAGCAGGCGAAGGGCAATGCTGGCGCTTTGTTGCAGGCCTCATGGTGGGTGGAAGTGAAGCAGGAAGGGGGGAAAGTTCAGTTGTGGCTAAAAGCTGACAGGGGATTCAAGAATGTAGGCAGGTTGGGGCCTAGGGCTGTACTACCACCACCTCAAATCTTCTTCCCAAAATTGGCAACACTTGTCCTCACCAATAATATGCCAACCTTTAAAAAGTGAGAGGTGGACAGCTTCCACTAAAGACAAACAGGCAGCCAGGGACACCCTGAAAGACTAACACAATTGAATCCTTAAGATGCAGGTTGCCAGGTGCAGCTTGCAAAGTTCCTGGCAGTGGGAGGAATTTGGGGACATGAGGGAGCTCAGAGGGGATGTGGTGCCATTGATTCTTCCCTCCCATGCTGCCATTTCCTCCAGGGGAAGCAATCTCTGTCATCTACTGATCAGTTGTAATTCTTGGAGAACGCCAGGCTCCACCTGGCAGTTGGCAATCCTAGTTAGAATACATTACGTTGGTCATTAAGGTGCCACTGGTCTTTAAGGTGCTACTTAAGGTGCTACTGTGTGTTATAAAATGTTATGGTAAGAGTTATAAAAAGGTTATGGTAATAATTAAAAAACTAATTTACATGATAGTCAAATTAGGCTTCCTCACAACTTTAATGCTAGTAGCTCTTTTGACTCACAAAGTAGAATTTCTGCTCACAACACTCCGTAGTTTAGAGGGAACATTGGTCATGTGCACTAAAGACAGGGCCTTCTCAGTAATGGAGCCTGTATTGTGGAACTCCCTCTCTATGGAGGCTCACCTGACACCAAGTGTATATTTTTTTAGGCATCAGGTGAAGACATTTTTATTCCCCCAAGCATTCAAGATCTCCTGCAGTTGTGTGTGTTTTTATAACTGACCACTGTTAACTGTAATTTTTTAATGCACTTGTGGTAACTTTGTAGATTTTTTTAAAATGCTTTTTTAGTCTGATGTGTATCAGGATGGCGTAGTATTGTTTTTGGGGGACACAGTTCTAAAGATCGTAATCCTGTCCCCTAAAAACAATATTACTCCACCCTGAAACACAGGTGATTAATGAAATTTGAATACACTGAAAGCCATCTAAGTTAGAATTTGTAGCAAGGCAACTTATGCATATTTTAGTTAATATTAAATCAATAAGAAACTAAATATCTTCTTGACAGGAGGCAGATAAGGGAAAATAAACTAAGTTGTAAATAAAAATATAAGTTGCAGCTATCAATTTTGTGGCGAAGCACGAAATTATTTGCTTTTAGAAAGGCAGATCCCAACATTATCATGAACAAACAGCTCAGAAAACAAGCATCACTTAATTATTCATTACATAACATAATTAATATTTAACAATATTAATTAATATCACTAAATCAGTATCTTCAGCCAAATTTTGCACATTTATTATCAAGGGCAAATTGAGACCTATAAGGCACTACAGAATTACAGGTATATACCTAAACAAAATATACAGAAATTATAATTACCTCATACTTCAGATTTTATCATATAAAGTACTTCTATATAAAATAGTATTTGGCCATTAAAAAGTAGATTGAAGGCAAAGGAGTAACAATATTTTGACGTTACTGTGAGAAGGGCTTTCCTGTTTATTGTAAAGCCATTAACTTGATAGGCAAAACCCAATTTTTCCTAGTTTTCTTCTGAGCTTTCACAGCTCTATTTACAAGTCTGCTTACAAGCTATCCGTGTATGTAAACTGCTACCTATGAGGCTGCTTGCATCGCAATTGCTCTACTGTAATTTGTGTTTTAATAATTGTGATTTGGGCTTTAGTAACTGTTATATTTAAATACTGCATTTTGTTGTCAAAGGCTTTCACGGCTGGAGTTTATTCGTTGTAGATTTTCCGGGCTGTACGGCCATGGTCTTGGCGTTGTGGTATCTGATGTTTTGCCAGCAGCTGTGACTGGCATCCTCAGAGGTACCTCTGAGGATGTCAGTCACAGCCGCTGGCGAAACGTCAGGTACTATAATGCCAAGACCATGGCCACACCATCCGGAAAATCTACAACTTATGTTATCTATTGTTGTTGTAACCCGCCATGAGCCTGGTTGCAGAAGGGGCAGGCTAGAAACCAAATAAAACAAAAAATAAACTAGTTGGAGACATGCAACAAGCCATCTGAGTGGAACAGCTCCTCATTCTGTACTGGCTATTTCAACCATGTCGACAGGGCACGTGAACTGCTTACCATGAAAAGATACAAAGAAAGCATCCACCCACATGGATGAATCTATCTGTAAATCGCACCCATTATCTCACCCTTCCCCCAAGTATATCCAGGGAGTTTATGCTATTTTTTTCCCTTCCTCCATTTTATCTACTTTAGAGAGCAGGTTAAGCTGAGTGACTGGCGCAAGGTCACCCAGTGAGCTTCCTTGCAGAGTAGGGACTTGAAGCTTAGTCTCCAACCATAAGGTGGAAAAATCAGTAAAGATCTTGATATTGTATGAGGTTATTAACTAGTTTAAATAATGATTCAAATGCATTCCCTATGTGTGTTATGTGTATGTTGTGTGGGTATGTTTTTGTCATTCAAATTAAAAAATGCTTAAAAAAAAAGAAAGAAGCAGCAGCTTAGTCTCCCCAGTCCTAGCCCAATGTACTAAGTATTGTATCTTGCAGGCTCTTCACTTGCATTTCAGTTGTAAAGAGGGCAGTGATGGCTGATGAGAAGGATGACATAACTGTCCCCCCTGTCCAACTTGAGTATGAGTGTGTAGGTGGAAAGGGGAAGCAGGGAGAGGAAAAAGCCAAATGATTACTACTTAACAGCTTTTATTTTAAAAAAGAGAGAGAATGACTTACAGTGCCTTCTGCCAATGCCGAGATCACATTGCCCAAAGCAGATAAAGATTTATTAATATTTTTAGCTTCATCAAGAACAGAACCCTCTGCCCCAGTTTTGCTGACCTGCCAGAGAGCAAAAATTGGTCACACTGAACGATGAGCTCAAACTGTGTCAGAGAGAATATAACATCACAAAAATCGACAGAAAAGTTTCATCCAATTGAGTACAGACTCCAGCCCCAGACGGAGAAGCACACTGGTTGTAAAGCTATAGATAACATTTTCATGTCACTCGCACTAATGCTGCTTGGCAAAGAAAAACCAAGGAAACCAAGAAATGAAACAAAGGGCTTATTTATTTTATTTCACACAAACCCAGCTCTTTTGTTAAACTAAAAGCAGCTTCCCATACAGTGGGAAGAGCCAGTTTGGTGTAGTGGTTAAGTGTGCGGACTCTAATCTGGGAGAACCGGGTTTGATTCCCCACTCCTCCACTTACACCTGCTGATTTGACCTTGGGTCAGCCACAAGCTCTGGCACAGCTGTCCTTGAAAAAGAGCAGTTTGTGCCAGAGTTCTCTCAGCCCCACCCACCTCACAGGGTGTCTGTTGTGGGGAGGGGAAGGGAGAGGAGTTTGTAAGCCGCTCTGAGACTCCAAGTGAAGGGCGGGGTATAAATCCAATCTCTTCTTCTTCTTCTTCTTCCCATCCAGACACCTTGCAGAGTGAGACCTGCTGGCCAGTACATAACTGTGTCATGCAGATTCCATTATATGGACGTCACTCTGTACAAGAGCATAACTACTGTCTTCAACAGGACAAGTTCTGTGCTGAAACTCTTGTACCAATGCTTTCCAGGATTGCTGAAAATAGCAGATTTTAGATAAAAAATTCTCTGGTCCTCTTTATTAAGGCCATCTCTTCAAAACACAAGATACTTTCCAATTCACCCACATATGAAAAACAGCATACAATGCAAGATGAAGGGGCGACCTTATCAAAGCAAAGGGAAGTGTTCTGCCAGACACTGCAGCTTCCAACATTTTGAAGGCCTTTAGGCAAGCTACCCAGAGTCCCCCCACACACACACACGCACACCCTGGAAGAAATACGATGCACAAACTGAAAATATTGTCACACTATCTCTTAGGTGCTCCACACAACATGAAAATCGCAATGCTGTTAGAGAAATAGGCATTTTTGCCAGTCTAGGACCCCAGCAAACGACCAATCATCCTTCGAAGCCAGCCGTGCTGCTAGACATATGAATCTTGCACGCTTACTTCTATGGATGACAGCCAATGTGTCTTTCACATTAGGATAGTTACAGCTGTTTCCTGTTTCAACCGCATACTATTATGCATCCCGCCCACAAATGGCAGAGTTATCCAAGGCAATCTTTTAAATTGCATTCTAAGCACTTAAACAGAGTTCTTTCAGATTTCAAATACATTTCATTATACATTCTAGAACTATCCCCACCGCATATTTCAGATTTCATACAATTTAATTATGTATTTTAGAACTATTCCCCACTGCATGCCATAAAGAAATCAATAATTCTCTTTTCAGTAGTAAGATGCTCTTGTTACCTTTTCACTCCCAGCCAAATCTACCAGATAAAGCTTTCCACTGAGTTTTTTTTCCGTTTCAACATTCTCTTGCTTGATGTTTATTAGGAAAATGCTGTGGCTTCTAGAACTGTGTTCATTCATATCTATGAAAAGAAAATTCAGTATGAAATGACACACATACAAGTTTTCTTTCCTAAAGACTGATCAAATTATCATTTAAAAAAAATTCATCATGACTACCTAATAAGTACTGAAAGAGCACAAATCACCCTGTTCTAAGCTCATTTATGGGTTTACACAATAGAAAAGTAATTCCGCCAAAGTGTAATTTAAGGTACAAGATGCAAGCTTTCAAAGAAGGAACTGCATCTCTTTAAAATAAGGGCTTTAACCAGGGGTCATTTCCTGTAGGAGTGCACAGGAGCGGAGCTCCGGCAGTAAAGAGCCCAGGGGGCGGGCACATGCAACAAGCCCCGCCCCCTGCTCCCAGCAGCCCCAGGCCACGAGGAGCAAGAAGGAGCCCTCCTTCTTTCCTTCTCTCCTTCTTTCCCTTTCCTTCCTTATTTCCTTCTCTCCCTCTTTCTTTCCCTCTTTCC
>NW_015173683.1:819710-837840 GCF_001447785.1 Gekko japonicus | reverse complement strand
TCCCTCCTTCTTTCCTTCTCTTTCTTTCTCTCCTTCCTTCCTTCCTTCCTTCCTTCCTTCCCTCCTTTCTGCACAGATCTGTGCATTCCCTCCCCCCAGCTAGCAATCCAAAACAGTCCAGTGGCACCTTTAAGGCCAAGATTTATTCAGGTACAAGCTCTCCCTCCTCTGTGAGGGCAGATCTGCACGTTCCCCCCCCCCAATAGCTAGCAATCCAAAACAGTCCAGTGGAACTTGAGCAGTGGGTGTTGTCTTCTAACACACTTCCGGTGATGTCACGGGGTGTGGCATATGCAAATAAATTATGCTAATCAGTTATGCTAATGAGCTCCTGCACCTCTTTTTCTACGAAATGACCCCTGGCTTTAACATAGATGGGTACAATGCCCATGGGAAGTCTAAAGCAAACTGTAGCTGTATGTCCTTTGCTGATCAAAATGACACAAAGGCAGAATTTATTCCAACTAGGTCAATCAATCTTTATTGCATTAGGGAAAAAAAGCCATTGCAACAACGCAGAACAAAATGGAAATGTAGAATAAGATAAAATTTGAAGACTAATAAAATAATAAAAACTTGGAGAATTTTACAGAAAGTGTTAAAATACAAAGTCATCATTAAAATATGTCTAATAACGAAAAGAAAGACTATACAGTCCAGGACAAATTAAAAATGACAGTAACCCAAAGTGGAGCAGTCATGGGTCAGACATACATTGGTCATCATACCCAATCATCTTTTTTATCCTTTATGATTGCAGCAGCAAATCTTGCCAGTTGGAAAGTAATGAATATTTCCCTATCTGCCAATAATATGACTAATTTCTCCTGATCTGACCTTCCTGGGAAGCGGGATATTATAGTCCACAAAAATGATGCTGTCTATAAAATATAGATGTTCTCAAAGTACCTACTAAACTTATATCAGTTTGAGCACTCTAGTCCAACAATCTTCATTTTATCAGTAGTTTGGCTGTAAAGAATCCCAGGGCCCTCAAATATTCTACTGTGAAGCCACGGTTAGCCACTAGTCTGCTCTTTAAACTGGTGTCCTGATAAAGGCCTTTTATATGCTCTAGCAGCTTCTTATTTATATTCACATTGCTTAGTTTTCTTCATAAATGGTATCTTGAGATGAAGTCAAATGTGGCTTTGAGATCAATAAATGCCACATATAGTTGCCTAGATGGTCCATTTGAATATTTATTTATAAGGTTAATTAACTAATTATTGTATGTCATTGTATGTAGTATAGACAGAAGAGCCTAGATTGTCTGGCAGCCTGACGTTCTAGCTCTTTTTGCATTACACGCCACTAGGTGGCGAGCTAAACTTATGTTTTGGACTGAGAGAGCTCTGAAAGAGCTGTGACTGACCCAAGGTCACCCAGCTGACTTCAAGTGGAGGAGTTCTCCAGATCAGAGTCCATCGCTCTTAACCACTAGACTATGCTGGCTCTCCATATTGATAACGTGTTGCAGTAGAAGGCAATGGTCCAGGGTGGAATGTCCCTACCTAAATCCAATTTACACTGGTACTAACAAGTTATTTTCAGTTACCCATGTCTCCAGCTTCAATAGGAGATGCCTTGCATAAAGCTTCCCTATTACATCCAGCAGGTTCATTGGTCTATAGTTAGCTGGATCGGTATGCTCCTCCTCCTTATAAATTGAGACCACAACAGAAGAGGTCCATTCCTGAGGGAACCTACCGGGCCTATCTATATGAGTAAATAGGGTGGCTAAAATAGGGTGGCTAAAACAGGGTGCCCACCAGTCCTGGAAAGCCTTAAGCAAATCAGGGGGAATAAAATTTTCACCTGGGGATTTATTACTCCTAATTATAGAAATTAGAGATTTTATTTCACTGACAGATAAAAGAGGCTACTCAGGTGAGTTAATTAATGGATTCATCAATGGGGCAGTTGACTACACTGTCCTCATAGATTTCATTGTTAAATAGTTCAGAAAAGTGTTCTTCCCAGCAGTCCTTGGACATATAGGAATCTAACTCATGGCATACCCTCCCTTCTGAAGTTGCAAATATGCACCAGAACTTCATCATGTATTTCTGAGTTAAAGCCAAGGCAAGCCCTTGCCAAGATTATCTTATTGAGGCAAGTTTTTTTCCTGTGAGTAGGTGTTTATATTTTTAATGGAGCTCAAAGAAAGATTTGGGTAAGCAGTTTGTTTCTTTTTGCCTGTGGACCTTAATCTTAGTTGGGTGTGTTTTTCTTGATCAGGAAAGGCCTCAAATATTCAATTAGCTTACCATACAATATCAGGGCCGTCTTTATGTCTTTTGCCACAATAAATTTTTCCCTGATCTCAAAAAGTGGCTCACTGTCCAGCACCTATAATTCTCATAACAAAACATCGAGAAATGGGGAGGGATATATATATTCACAACCAAAATAACCTGATCATTAAAAGGCAGAAGACAAGCCATTGCTAAGGATCTTAAGGGAGGAAGCAATGCTACAATACACTTCACTGATGTAGAAACCAAAAATGCCAGTCCCTCACTAAAGTGTCCTTTAGTAGTTGAGGGGTAGCATTGAGTGTGTGAGGAATCTACTTAATTTCAATTTTGATGTTAACCACATCTCTTGGATAAAAATTATATCATAATATAAACTGTAAGAATGTGGGGTCCTGAATTTTATCAGACCATCCAGTCACATTCCATGAGATACACTTTAGATAATGCTCACTCTGGGTCTCTTGTCAGTTTAGTTTCTCTATTTTGTCTACATTCTCTTTAGAATCCACTAAGATTGATCCATTTTTGTATATGGGCACTGAGGTCAAATTAGAGAGCTCTGTGGGGCCTACAGGATGAGGGCCCACTGTACCAATCTCATGGTCCTCTAAATAGTGATTAAAAAGCCCTTCTGCAGAAGGTCTAGCTTATTTGAGTATGGGCAGAAACATAATCTTTATAGAGGGCAGGTTGATTGTCACTAAGGGGCACATCTAGTACCTTAACAGGTTCTGCTGATCTCTGGGTGAGTAAAGGGATCTCTGGGTGAGCTACAATAACAGTGGGAGAAAGAGGTATAGAAACCTGGGTGTGGTCACTAATCTCCAAAAGTCTAATCCTCAACTGCTCAAGCCTTTCAGTAATAGACTTCTTCTCCACTTGTGGGAGAGCCCTGAAGGAGTTAATTAAATCTGTCTCAATAGCATATATAGGTGGGGAATCCCCTACCTTAGGCTCCAAATGGGTGGGAGGTTCATCCCAACTAATGAGGTTACCCTCAGAAGGGTTGACTGAGCCACTGGGCCCACTCTTGAACAAAGCTTCAGTTTTTGCCCTCAGAGGCCCTGATCTAAAAAGGGGGGAGCATAGCATGTTGTTAAAAACTCGGGAAGGAAAAATACCCCTGGAGATCAGAGACATTTTCCATCACATAATCAGTGTTGGAATAAATGGGCCATCGAACAATAACAGTAATCTTCTTGCCCTAAAGGAGCTGTTTAGGGTTTCAACTGACCTCAAGGCAACAAATGAGCTTTTGGTATTTAGATGGGCCTTTAAGAACTGTACTATGCCAAATTTGGAGTTCCAGAAAGGGGTCCTACTATCCAGTAAAACATTCAGACAAATCTGATGGGACTGTAACACCAATGGTTAATATTTAACACACCAAGAGCCTCTTTGTACTTGCTGTTCAGTAGAGAAAGACTGCTTTTAACTTAAGGAACCTTCATTGGGAACATTTGGCTGCACAATCTTAGAAGAATATATAGTAGACCAGAGAGAAGTGCTACTGGACATGTGATTGTACTGGAGGCTTCATTTGTATTTTTGTATTTCTCTTCCTTGCCCAGTGGCTATACTTTCAATTGATCTCTGGACTTTATTGCACATTGTGGATATGTATGATTGCCTATATTTGTATATATCAGCCTATATGTTCTATATGTATTAGACCTCTGAGGAAGGCCTGCCTAGGCCGAAACGCGTTAGGTCTACTTCATTAGCCCTTGTATGTTTTTATATATATGTTTGTTTATGAGGTATGACTGGGCCCTTCTTTGCTATTTTAATTTGTGTGTAATAAATACATGTATATTTTTGTATGATTTTTAGAATTAGCCCTCTTTGATCCTTAACTAACCTTTTTGGGTTCTGAAT
Organism: Gekko japonicus; assembly: GCF_001447785.1. NCBI lineage: Eukaryota > Metazoa > Chordata > Lepidosauria > Squamata > Gekkonidae > Gekko > Gekko japonicus. The sequence goes on along the minus strand of NW_015173683.1, from coordinate 833,701 downwards.
TCTAAGTTTTAGGTTCAGGTTTTTTTCCCTTTTCCCTTTCTGTCCAACTTAAGTGAGGACAGAGTTCAACTGGCTGAATATAGGGCTCACTGCCCTAGCTGTCAGGCAAGAAAGTTCAGAGGCCACATCAGCACCCTCCTTCCCCACCCCATGAAAACCTGTGGAAGGCCCTCCTGAGGCTGGCCTACTCTCTTGCCCCAGTGCAGTGGCATCAGAAACAGTTATTATCCAAAGGTGTCTCTGTTTCAGGGGCTACATCCAGTACAGAAAACACTGGGAACACTGAACTCAGGAGAATCAGGCAGAATTAGGAAATCATCAGTTCTACTTTGTTCGGAATTCCAGGTGGGCACAGACTCAGTCCATTCTCTTGGTCTCTTATGTGCTCCTATGGCTCCTCCTCCCAGTAAAAGAGAAAGTCAAGAATAGTTCAAGCCAAGCTGGGCACAGGTGTATCAGTTTAGTATCGTTCAAGGAGTTAACTCTTGAAGAAAACAAAAATATTCAGTCACTCTCAAGATCTTTACAAAAAAAAATTTGGCTCCAAATTCCTCTGGCTGTCTTCAAAAATCCACAGTGCAGTGCTCCAAATAGCTTCAAGCAGTAGATGACTCCGCAGGGGCAGATGACTCAGTATTCTTTGCTAATCTACATGCAGAAGGGTCTACCTGAGAGATGGCTAGCGGCTGGTGCAAAACCTCTGTCGTAGCTAGATATACCCAGAGGAGTGAAAGTCCTCTGGACTGCGCCAGATATCCAAATCCAGAGCTCAGGGAGAATTAAAAGGGGAGTTGGGGTGGACCAAACAACTCCAAAACAAATACAGGTTTTCTTTTCTCCTTTTCACCCTGTTGTTGAGAAAGAGTCTGATATTTTCTGTTTATGGATTTATATCTGCTGACACACACACTATATGAACTGTGCACACACATGTATACCCATAGGCATGGAGAAAGCTGCTTGCATTACCTATTGTGAGAGATTTCACATAGAGAACACTTGCCTGCATTTTATGTTAATGAGGTTTGCACACACATTCAGCTCAGAGCCTTATGGGAAAGAGAAGTGTAATGTATTCAATAGATGTGAGCGACTTAACAAGAAGCACATTTTAGCCATTGTTAGCAGAAACGACAACTAAGGAGAAGAAATCCCCCATTGCTGAAGGACTCGATGTCACACAGTACTTGGATCTGATCTGCATTTGAATTGCCATTTCCTGGTGGAGGTGCCTGGAGTACTTGGGAAAGCTGGTATCGATCTGCATGTCAAGGAAGGTCCAGGAATCCAAGACTTCACACCTGACCAGATGGCTTTCCATGAGTTAGAGTTTAGAGTTTCAAATATTGTCCACACCCCTAAGGTGCTGCCCCTTACTACACACACCAATGAGATATAGGGATGGGACAAACTAAAGATAGGATCTCAGCTTGGCAAGGTTGCCACCCACCCGAAGATTTGACTATAAAAAGTAAAGACCATGCGTTAGGTCTTTGCTAGCCATATCCCCCTTCAACATCCTCTGTCTGCTTTTATCCTCTAAAATCCAGCCTCCTATCAAACAATCCTTTGTCTACTTTAGATCTCTTGGACTGCAGCCAAAGAGGTCCATGCCCTGCTAGCTGGTTCTGGCAGAGTGTGATCTAGTTAATACGCCTAGGTACTATTTTCTCCCCCTGTTCTCCATTGCAACAGACAAGACTTCAGGAAAGATAAGTATGAACGTAAACCTGCCTACCTCCTAAGTAAAAGGGAGACTAATTTTGCTATTTCTGTAACTCTAAAGGAACTTGATTGTGTGAGAGTGTGATTCTGTTTTGTGTGTATGTGATTTTGATATTGTTCAGTAAAAAGACAATTTGTTTTGGAAAATACCAGTCTCGTCTCTTTCACTGGGACCTACCTGGGGTAGATTTGGACCTCCGTAAACTTTGGCAAGAACTCACGTTAAATTTAGTTGCCATCTGCTGTACATAAAGCAGTTTGGCTAACACTGTCTCAGCTTCCAACAATCACATAAGTGTGCTAACAACTCTAGCATTCCCAGTGTGGCAGGAACCAGAGGAGAAATGGCAGAAAAACAGATGAAGGGCAAAGATTCCACCGACAGCACCCAAAAAATAAATCATAGCAACGCTATGCTCAGAGCATATGCCCAGAGACTAGCATAATAAATTTTATCATTGTTCTCTGAGTCAATGCACTGTTTCTCACTTGCCTACAAATTCCAGTCTGTGAAGATACATATTCACCTATGAGTGGGAGGCCGAGTCAGAAAACCTCTGGATCTTTACAAATTAGGAAATACTATAATTCTCTCCTGGAAGGCTTCAAGCCAGCTGCACTTTATCAAAATTGGTGGTCAGAATAAAATAAATCTCTTAAAACCACAATATAGGCAGGAGTGTCACGCCAGTGTGTCTCCTTAGGACACCATCTTGCCCCTTCCCTGGCAGATGAAGATGACATGGGGACAGAATTTATTCCAATTAGGTAGAAAAGTGAAAACCCAAGCCCTGATGGTTGGGGGCTTAAATTTTAAAAGGTACTTTAGAAGAAAGATGGTGAGGACCTCGTGACAATCATTCTATCCAAGGCTTATATAACAATCCACATATGCTTCACCAGACACTTTAAATCATGTCATATAAAGGCTGTGTCATCCCAGGCCAACAACATTCTGGAGTAACCAAGACACAAAAGCTCTGCTACAGCCAAACAAAAAGATGGACATATTTTTATAGAAAAATGTCATGACAGGCAATGCTTTACAACACTCATGGAAGTGCTAAGAAATGTGTTTTATTCTTTCTTTGCCTTCTAGTTCACATGAGAAACTATGACATATCTTTAAATACTTCATTTTGGCAGTATTCTACATTCAGTCATTCTAGCGCTTCTGGTGAATGGAAAAAATTGTAAATATTAAACATTTTGAACTTGTGACACATCCATGTATAGGTCGACATGCACAGAAGGGGAGTGGATGCAAGCATGTTAGCCCTACCCCAACCACTTAGGACTGAATGCACAAGACCCATCCCTACCTACACATGTTCATAGCACATGGCTACAGCGTCTACACAGGAACCTGTTGTGGCCAGATACAAGGAATGCAGATAGACTGGGGGGGCAGGGGCGGTGTTCTTGCTCTCAACTTTCCTCTACACCTATTGGCCTTGTATGTATGTATCTCATATGTACAGGGATAAAGCAAAAATTCAGTGGAATTTAATTTTTTAAAAAATCTAATCCCTTCACCAAAAGAGGTGAATAACACTCATAATATTTTGGTTCAAAATTTTATTACTAAGAGACCAAAAAAAGTACACATTTAGTTTTAAAAAGTTAATCCAATGCCTTTGAAAGCATACATACAATAATCTAGGCTGCATTAGAAACTATAAGTCAACTAGGCAAGGAAATGTCAGCTGACAAAGAAGCCATATGAGCCAGCTGTACCTTTACAGCCTTATGCTAGGCAGTTTTACAACATTAACTGCTACTTTAACCCTTCAGTATTCGCAACAACAGAGTTAGAACCTAAATACTGGTCTGGCAGAGTATGGAAATGCTTACTTGTAACAGCTACATGTCGGTTTGTTTTCCCCTCATCAATGACATCCATAACCTCTTCTGGACTAGAGACAAATCTCTCTGTACAACCCTAAAAATATGAAATTAAATGTTTGTCAAAACAGGGAAATATGGAAAGGGCAAAATAAAGAAATCCTGACACAAATTGCTAAAATGATTACATCAAAGACCAAAGCCAAGGTTCAGGTCTCAAACTTATTTTCGATGCAACTGTAGATCAACAAACTATGTATATTTATTCAAGGAGCAGTTTCTGCAGTGATATTTCTTAGAAAAGCTTCACAAAGATGTAAAACCAGTCATATGGTATACCTGATTCATTGGCTATAGGCAACTCACCTGCATGACCAAGACAGACATAAGCTGCATCCACCCAGACGTGGATGTTGTACAATCACTGTGCTGTAACAAATATTCATAACTGGATTTTCCCATATGAACAAAACAATCCAGTTGCAATTATTGCTATAGTAAAGGTAAAGGTAAAGGTTCCCTTGCTCGAAAGCCAGTCGAATCCGACTCTAGGGTTGCGGTGCTCATCTCCGTTTCAAAGCCGAAGAGCCAGCGCTGTCCGAAGACGTTTCCGTGGTCATGTGGCCGGCATGACTAATCACCAAGGCGCACGGAACGCTGTTACCTTCCCACCGAAGTGGTCCCTATTTATCTACTTGCAATTTCTTGCTTTCGAACTGCTAGGTTGGCAGGAGCTGGAACTAGAGACAGGAGCTCACCCTGTCTTGCGACAACTCAGGTCTTGAACCGCTGAACTACTGACCTTCCACAGCCTGCAGTTCAGCGTCTTAACCACTTGAGCCACCGCAGCTCCATTGCTATAGTACCATTGTATAATATCCAACTCTGTGGGAATGCAACCTTGGACAGATTGTTGGCTGTGGAGAAATATGTTGCAATTTGGAAATTTGGACTGTAAAAAACCTTCACCTTTAGTTTTAAACAATTTTCTCTCTCTCTCTCTCTCTCTCTTTCTTAACAGAGATCAGGTAAAAGGGGGGAACTCAATTGATCTCCAGATTCATGCAGCAATGCTTTAGAAAAGATTATGGCTTCTCTGGCTGGAGACAATGAAATGGTCACTTCACACCTCCAGCTAGAAGATGACAACTAGAGGAAGACAAAGACTTGGGAGTTTTAAGAGGCTACAGTGTATCTCCCTGGAGATTTCAGAAAAGGCTTCTTTGACTCATGGGGGGGAGACAGATAATAAAACTCATTGGTATGGGGGACATCACCTTTTGGCTGATTCCCTCTAGGAAGAAGGAACGCTCACACCTGGTCTCCTGCTGAAAGCCACCATTACCATGTGGAAAGCCTGAATAAAGGCTCCAAGATAATGGAAAGCTTTTAGAACACTGTAACATCTAAGGTAAAGAGCCAGCCTTAGAATAAGATCAGCTAAGGCATGTACAGAGTGAAGGACAGAGGAACTGCTTGTTTATATTTTTCTTTTGGATTCCTTGCTCAGTCTGTTGCTTTGCTGTGAGTATGCACATGGACATTTCATTTTTAATAAATGCTTTATAATTTTTAATGCTGGCAGTTGCCATCTGTACCACATAGACCTCTACCATTCAAACACTTTATTTAAAGAGGACAAATTTCCCGACTGACTACTTCAGAAAAGTGATCACTGTGACAAATCTCATTTTAAATAGCCCTACTATTTAAGCTGTGATACTTGCTACTAACTAGGAATGTTCCTAACCTTCCAACCCCAAAATAGAAATGGTAGTCAAAATTACTTGTAAGTTTACCTACATAAATTCCCTTCCCATGAACAAAAATCTGCACCAAACTTCTGGTTTTGGCAATCAAATGGCAGACGCATCTCTTGGGAGCTCCTGAGGATGCGATCCGTGAGCCGGCAGATGAGAGGGGGTGCGCGCCCCCCGGAGCCTTTGCAAAGGGCTCCTAGCCATGGGGTGCTGATGATCGCCTCTCCCCTGGTATAGAGCCGGTGGATTGAAGTGTTCCAATGCCCCAACGGTCTCGCCACTGTGTTCCAGTACTGGACAAGCGAGTGGAGCTTGAGCATTTTACATGTTTGATGGCGAGATCTACATGATCTACATTGAAAGTGAGTTTGGTTGAAATGAGAAACAGAGAAATGGCTGAAAGTCTCCCCTAAAGTAATTGAGGGGGGGCAACAACCCCCCCACTGAAATAAAAACCGACTTGAAGCATGCCTTTTAAAGGGGGGCAGAACTGAAAGCAAAATGGGACTATACTAAGGAACTTACAAGAAAATTACAGGTGATTTGCAGACTTTAGAGACTTTTGGCAAACTTTGCTAAAGGTAAACAGTTTCAAAGATGTCACTGAAGAAGATGCAGAAAGATAAGCAAATGAAACCTAAGCTTCCTTCAGGAAGTGCTAGCCCAGTGAGTGCGGGAAACAACCATAGACTTCTCTAAGATGCTAACAGAAGCATTGCGACCCCTGCTGGAGCAAATTAAGACACTCAGTCAAAATTTTGCTGCACAGCAACAGCAACTGGATGAGATTTCAAAAAAAAAACCCAGAGCAAACAGCTGAGAATCTGAAAGAAGTGGATGCCAACACCAAAAAGCTTAAAAAGCAAATGCAGGATATGGAAAAGAAGAGAAACTCTGATAAAGCCCAGCTTTTATAGCTTCAAATGGAAAAGGCAAGCTTTATACTGAGATTTCAGGGAGTTCCAGAGACTAAAGGGAAGAATCTTAAACAGATTTTGAGTGATGCTTTGGGGGCAGTGACAGATTTTGAGTGATGCTTTGGGACCAGTGACAGATTTTAAAGCAGATTTTCTTCAAGGCAAAATGGATGTGATCTATAGGTCAGAATATATAAAGAAAAATAATCTGCCCGGCGAGGTGGTGGTGAGATTCTCCAGAAGACAAGTGAGGGATCAGATATTAAAAGTAACAAATCGAACTACCCTTAAAATTGATGGCAAGGAGATAAGAGTTTTGAAAGACATTCCATTTGAAATAAGGGAAAAAAGGTAAAAATAAAGACTTGGCTTTGTTTCTACAAAAGAACAACATATCCTACAAATGAATTATACCCGAAGGCATACTCTTCAAATTTAAAGATAAGAGGGGGGAAATTGACTCTGTTATGAAAGCAAGAGAGTTTCTGCAGCAACAATTGGATCCAACAGGAGGATGAGAAGAGCAACAAGGGGAGTGATGATGAAGCACTTACTGAAGAAGATTCAGATTCGGTATGTGGGGCAGCTGCCTCCAAGCAAGGATATCAATTGAGGGAAAGAAGAGGCAAATGAGATGCTAATTTTCTCTGAAGTTAGACTTTTGATTCTTATTCATTTAACCGTTCTTGTGCATGGTTCTTTACTAAATCAGAATATCTGGACTTGAATTATTTAAGCCATGTTAACGATCACCTACAATGTAACAAATTACTCTTTTATTTTATTCAAAGCTATTTTGGGTAGTGAACGGTGGGTTTATCTTTACTTTCTCCCATAGTTTATAGTTTCCCCTTCCCTATATTTCTTGTACGTTTTAGAAAATAATTTTTTTAAAACAAAAATAAAAACCTGCACCTAAGTAGAGTACACAAATATGAAAGCATAAAATAGCATCAACTGTCATTACAATGAATCTTCATTTGAAGAAATGGTTTTACCTTTACGTAAGGAACTCTGTTCTTATCTTCATGTACTGCAAGGTTTGTCTTTGAAACTGAAAGGTATACAAGCAGCAACTGATAAATATAGTATACAAATTAGTATACAAATTTGGGGAATGGCAAGGTTAATCTGAATATACTATAAACATAATCAGATTCTTCAATGGCTGAATTAGTAATTAATTTAAGATACCATAAAGGTAAGCTACATAGCGTCACTGACCTTATAAACTGATCAAAGTTATTCACCTAATACCACCCCATTTTTCTATTTAAGGAAGAAAGGAAGGACTTAACTAGGCTCCAGAAAGCAGCACTCAAACATTCTAGTGGACACGGTAAAATAAATGGCATGCACCACACACACAAACACACACACACTGGCCATCTCTCCATTTAAAATGTCCATGGTGATTCACATTTAAAAAAACAACAACCCACAACATTAATAAAAACAGCAATTATAAACAAGTTCAAGCTGCAAAACAACCACAGCTTGGTATACATTTAAATCTTAAACCAGTTTGATATTGACTCGATACACAATTCAAGGGGCAACAATTTCACTAGAATTAGGCATTAAACTGAAATGTATTCTAAGTACTTCAAATATTCCAGTTTATTATTACTTGAAGAACAAGTCACCAACTTTTAGTGCATAGGGACATAAAATTTCACCAATTTTTTTTGTTGTTGTTGTTAAGGAAATTATATGAAAATACTCTCCACAATGAAAACTGTAATATGGCATGAAGGATGGAGGGGGCAGCAACAATGGGAGTAATTAGGAAGAGATGGAAAAGAAAAGGGGGGAAATCCTAAAATTCCTGGAAGCCCAAGCAAATGGTTGGGAGAAGAGAATCTGCGTCTTAGTCCCTAACCTTCTCTACAGTCTAGGGCAGGGGTCTCAAACATACCACCTGTGGGCCAGATCCATCCCCTGCAGGGCTCCTATCCGGCCCGTGAGCAACTGGCTCCCTCCTGTTTCCTTCTCTGGGGCTGCTGCTGCATTGCAGCTCACTTTTGCCCAGCTCCCTCTGCTGCTTCCTGCTTCCTTCCAAGCCTCCTTCCTGCTTCCTTCCAAGCCAAGCCTCCCTTCCCTCCACTGGCTGAGGGCTCCTCCTTTGCGAGGAAGGGGAGGGGAGCAAAAAGTGAGAGGCAGCCTCACCCAGGAGAGGGAGCAAAGTCTGAGTCCCATGGCTCCTTTAACACCAGCAACGTTTTATTATTATTTAACCTTCAACGTATTTAACCTTCAACGTATAAGCTTTCCTACACTTCTTCTTCAGAGGGAGGGAGGGAGGATGGGTGGGTAGATGGATTCTTTTTACAAGCACAATGCTCAGCTGTTTTCTTTGAGACTTGATATCTCTGTCTCAGTCTCTCAGTCTCTCACTCTCTCTCACACACATACACACACACATAAACATGCACACGTGTATGTGTATTAAAAGGAAAGGACATGTTTGGATAAGGGGAAAGGAGAATTAAAAGGAAATATTTTGGCTTATTTTTTGTTCAGATTAGATTTCTCTGTGCCTATCTGGGATTTTCTTTCAAAAAGACCCTGATAAGGATTTAGTACACTTGGATTGGTTTCTATTGTTTAATAATCCAATTCTATTGGATTCCACTGTTTAAAATAATGGAAGCAGAGGTTCATCAGTGGCTATTAGCCACAAGGTATAGATAGGAACTCACAGACTGGGGCAGGTGATGCACTGTATTCTTGGCGCTTGAGGGGGAGGGGACAGTGGGAGGGCTTCTAGTGTCCTGGCCCCACTGATGGACCTCCTGATGGCACCTGGTATTTTTGGCCACTGTGTGACAGAAAGTTGGCCTAGATGGGCCATTGGCCTGATCCAACATTGGCTTCTCTTATGTTCTTATGTTCTTAAGTAGATGGCTAAGTATTTAAAAATACCTTTATGGTTCCATATGTTCCAGGTCTACATGCCTCCCTTTCTCCCCTCCCACCTTGCTGGCTGCCTTTCTTCATTTCCCCTTTGCTTTCATCACTAGCACTTGAGCAGATTTTACTCAGTCCAAAATCAACACATTATTTCAATTAGAGAAATACCCCTCTCTAGTTTAAACAGATGAAAGGGGGGGGAAGAAAAAAGAAAAAGAAAGAAAAGAAAAAAGAAACCTAATAGTACAGCTTGCAAGCTTTATTGCAAGGAGCAGAGTCCAAAAGCACTTAACAAAATTTGTGTCAGAGCGTGAACTTTTGTGAGTCATTGCTCACTTCTTCAGATACAACTAAAGTGTGAGTCCATTGGTCCTTAAATCTTGGAGAGTGGAGTGATTTCAGATGCCAAACGACAATAGCAGGCATTGGTAATGACACAGGAAACTTAGATCTCAATTCAGTCCTGGAGGATACACTGAGCTTCATTATCAGTTGCAATTCAGCAGTCTTTCTTTCTTTCTAATCTCCCTTTAAAATTCCTTTGTAAGAGAACTGCTACTCTTAGGTCAGCAACGTCCTGGGATGTTAAATGTTTCCCCACAGGTTTTTGAATGTTGTGGTTTCTAATGTCAGACTTATGTCCATTTATTCTTTGCATCCTCCTGGACTGAATCCTCCTGGACCTAGGTTGAGGAGACCTAGGTTTCCTGTCTCATTAGCAATTTTTGTACCTCCATGCTTACTATCCCTCTGCATATCACACCTGATCTAATCAAGCCTGCTATTGCCATTCAGCATCTGAAATCACCTTTATAAAGTTTCTATCTCCGGTACCTCATGTTTTATGGTATGCATGGCCCAGCCCAAGAAAGTGACATTTATATTAGATCCGGCCCTCGTAACAAATGAGTTTGACACCTCTGGTCTAGCGCTTCTGCAAACTGCACATCTCCCCTTCACCTCTTCATTCTCCTGATACAGAAAAAATGTAAACAAAGTCTACATTTCTGGAAATTAATTAGAATCCCTGTGTATCTCAAAAAGTGACAAATATATACCAGCCTGCCTCAGGTTCTAGAGTTTTATAGTCCATTTAGATATTAAATATAGGATGTTGTTTCATGATACAAACTGAAAAATAAAGATAAGCTTCTGAAACACAATTACAACAAAAGATCGTCATTTACTTACCATCAAGCAAGTCCCGTATTTTGTCCAAATAAATCTCAAAGTAGGAGACCTAAATGAATAAATCAAAGTTTAACACAGATTTACAAAGGCTTGTAAAATACTAACAAACAGAAGTTCTTTTTAAGGGAAACAAGATCAAACCTCCAACTAAAATGTTTTCTGCACATATTATATTATATTATATTATATTATATTATATTATATTTATTATATTATATTATATTATATTATATTATATTATAATATATTAGCATATCAGCACAAGTTGGGGGCCATAAAGAATGGGGGGTGCTTGGGAATTATATTTTATCCTGTTGTTAGTATCTTATTGACAGTCATATTTCGCTGTACACCTGGGACACTTCCTGAGAATGCAAAACTTCTTTCTTGTCTCTGGGTGAACTCCTTTGCTGCTTTCATAATTCACACAAGCTAGGCAATTTATTATTAGATAATAAGACTCAGAGAGTTAGCTGAACAAGCTTGATGGGCTTTTGTTCATGAAATGGGTGACTCCAATTTCCTCCCTCCAGGGGCACACATGAACCACATTGCAGGGTAATCCCAGTAGGTGTCCTGATCCTCGGGGAGTTGCTTCTCAGAGGACACAGCTGGAAGAAGGCAAAAAAAAAAAAAGGTCAGACCACTACAAAAGCAACTTCATTTGTACTTGGTATTTCTAAATAGTTGAAGGTAAACAGATTCTATTTCTTTCAGTGGAAACTGCTTCTTAATGCTCATGACCCCAGAAGTGTGTGTTATAACTTAGAGGCATTACAAACCTTTATAGGCAAGTACTGGTGGGAATCAACTCTAGGAAGTGCTTTTCTTTTTCCAGCATTCCTTATTGTTTCAGTCTGTCCCTTCTCCTTTGTCAGGTATTTGCCCTTTTTCTTTGTAAAAGTAAATAATCTCAAGCAGAAGCAAGGTGTCTTTGAGTGTTAAGTACCATCAAGTGGCTTCCAACTTATAACAACCCTATGAATTAACGTCCTCCACAATGTCCTATGGTTAACAGCCATTCTCAGGTCTTGCAAACTGAATGCTGTGGCTTCTTTTATTGAGTCAATCCGTCTCACGTTGGGTCTTCATCTTTTCCTTCTACCTTCAACTTTTCCTAGAATTGTTTCTTTTCCGGTGACTTGTCTTCTCATCATGTGACCAAAGTACAATAGCTTCATTTTCACCATTTTAGCTTCCAGGGAGAGGTCAGGCTTGATTTGGTCTAGAACCCACTTATTTGTCTCTTTGGCAGTCTGTAAAACTCTCCTCCAACACATTTCAAAGGAATCTACTTTCTTCCTGTCAGCTTTCTTCATTGTCCCAACTTTCACACCCATACATAGTAATGGGGAATACTACGGCATGAATTAACATGATCTTGGTTGCCAGCAGCACCTCCTTACACTTAAGGATCTCTTATAGCCCCTTCATGGCTGCCCTCCCCAGTTTCAATCTCCTGATTTCCTGGGTGTGGTCTCCCTTTTGGATGATGATGGATGGAGCCAAGGAATAGAAAATCTTGAACAATTCCAATTTCTTCATCAACCTTTAAATTGTATAATTCCCCGGTAGTCCTTACTTTTACCTTCTTGATATTCAGCTGTAATCCTGCTTTGGCACCTTCTGCTTTAACCTGCATCAGAAGTTGTTTCATGTCTTCATGGTTTTCTGCCAATAATGTGGAGTTATCTGCATATCTCAAATTCTTAATAATCCTTCCACCAATTTTCACTCCACCTTCATCTAAATCTAATCCAGTTTTTCATATGAGATGCTCTGCATACAGATTGAAGAGACAAGGAGATAAAATGCATCCTCGTCTGACGTCTTTGACAATTGGAAACCATTCTGTTTCTCCATATTCTGTCCTAACAGTGGCCTCTTGTCTGGAGTATAGATTGCACATCAAAACAATCAGATGCTGTGGCATACCCATTTCCTTTAAAGCCAACCATAGCTTTACATGATCCACACAGCTGTAATCTATGAAATACAAGCTGATTTTCTTCTGAAATTCTCTTGTATGCTCCAGTAAAAGGTAAAGGTAAAGGTTCCCTTGCTCGAAAGCCAGTTGAGTCCGACTCTAGGGTTGCGGTGCTCATCTCCGTTTCAAAGCCAAAGAGCCAGCGCTGTCCGAAGACGTTTCCGTGGTCATGTAGCCGGCATGACTAAACACCGAGGCGTATGGAACGCTGTTACCTTCCCACCGAAGTGGTACCTATTTATCTACTTGCAATTTCTTGCTTTCGAACTGCTAGGTTGGCAGGAGCTGGAACTAGAGACGGGAGCTCACTCCGTCATGCGGCAACTCGGGTCTTGAACTGCTTAACTAGTGACCTTCCACAGCCTGCAGTTCAGCGTCTTAACCACTTGAGCCACCACAGCTCCTTATGCTCCAGTAACCAACATAAATTTTCAACATGATCTCTATTGCCTCTTCCTTTTCTGAATCCAGCCTGAACATTTGGCATTTCTCATTCCATATATGGCAACAGTCTTTGTTCTAAGATTCTGTGCATCACTTAACTTACATGGGAAATTAATGTGATGGTCTGATAGTTGCTGCAGTCTTTGACGACTCCTTTTTTCGGAACTGGGATGTAAATTGAGCATTTCCAGTCTGTGAACCATTGTTTTCTTTTCCATATTTGCTGACACAATCTTGTTAAGATTTTGATGGACTCAGTTACTGTGGCTTGGAATAACTCTATTGATATCCCATCTACTCATGGTGACTTGTTTCTCTCAATTGCTCTCAGTGCAGCTTTCACATCACTTTTTAAAACTGTAGGTTCTTCTTCAAGATGCTTCTTGGAAGGAAGCAAGGTAGGCAGTAGGCAAACTAGCACTTCCCAATTCTATGTTCTTTGATAATAAGGTAGAGCCAAAGATTTATTATTAGAGTACAAACCAATTTAAGAGATCAGACAGTTAGTAGCTTTTTTTTTTTATCCACTCACAAATTCCGGGAGTTCTTTCCTGTTTCCAGCATTGAGCATATGTCATTCTAGCAGTTGTAATCATATACCACATCAATGTCCGTTTTGCAATGTTGACTTCTTCCAGCTATTCATAAATTCCATTTTAAGAGACTATACATTTCCATTAAATTCAGATTTCATTTTAAACAGAATTTTAAAAAACGTAATTGCAATCTACCTTTTTCTGTAAGACCATATGCCCCATCCAAGGCAAGGCAAGATCTAGTAGACAGGTACTTCCCTAGGCATAGGGTGACTGCTTAAGTGGGTGGCGTACAAGAAAGATTTTTGATGAATTGTGGTTCAAACACACCACCACCACCCAAAACACACAGTTCTTGAAGAGAAGATACTGCTGGTATCCATACCTACTGACTTGGCTATTAGCAGTGACAACTAGCATTCAGGTTCATGGGAGGGTTCAGAGTATAGAAATGAGGGTAGAAATACTGATGTAACACATGCCCTTTATTTTCTATCTTAGCTTGAGAACTACATCAGACTTTGCCTGATTTTCCTGCTTGGTAGAGCAAGCCTTACTAGAAAAAAGTAGGAGGAGAAGAGACAATATGCTGGGTGAGTTGGTCCAGACTGGAAGTGCATGCTGTATACCTGAAAGTGCAAAGGCACTGCTGTACACTAATGATGCTACAACT
>NW_015173683.1:798323-819676 GCF_001447785.1 Gekko japonicus | reverse complement strand
CCTCTTTCCCCTTTTTCATACTGATTCAATCATCAGCAATCACAACAGGCATCTCATACACTAATGGCTCATTAAACTGAATGCAAACAGAGACTGCACAGCCTTGTTTAATGTTTCACTGTGTATTAAGCTACAATCCATTTTAGTGGAGGAGGATTTTATCTTGTTTGTTTATTTTCCAACAGGTCATTAATTTTTAACACAGAACTCCCAGAACATGAACTGTTCAACCCAAACAGTGGGAGTAGTTCTGCTACTGAAAGACTTTTAATTGCATAGGTCCTGCTATTCACTAAAGCGAAACTACAAAGTAGTCTCACTGCATGTATTTTTAAACATTCATGCTTACCAATACAGACAAGCAGCCTAGGAATCAAATGCTGAGCCGACTCCATTATTCTTGAGAACTGGTGCAGTAGAAATAGTCATGTTTTAGTTCACCAGTAATTTAGCATTTCCACTTTTCCCATCTGTGTGTTTTCACCACTGCATCACCACCAGGAGTGATGGAGTGATGCAAATGGAGCTATAAAAGATTCCATCAGAGATCCTTTTGCACTATAGTTTTGAACAAGAAGCAGATGAACAAAATAGTGCCACGGGTTCAAGCATTTAGATAAATGGCTCATTTTCTTTTGTTACCAATCACTAAGGACTGATCTGGTACACAATACCCTACCAGTATTGACAAGCACCACCTTGTTTGATTCCTAGGCTAGCTCAATAAATCCTAAAAGCTCATTCTACAGAGTCCGAAATCAATGATGATTGCATGCAAATAATTAGAGAAAGAAGGGTTCCAAGATTTTTAAAAGCCACTAAACACTTATACAATTAAGAAATAAAAGTTTAGTTTGCATTCACAGACTGGCTACAAATCAAACACTGTAAGAATTAATGTTTATTCCCAAACTGCGAAGCAAATGCATATTAGAAAACCAAATAAACGAAGGATGCAGTTGAGAAAAGCAGAGGTCAAACACTTTTCTACAACCAAAGCACAGGGGAGGACTAAGAATCTTATTTGAGGCATGCAGAACATTAGAGGTAAGCAAAACGATACTGCTAATTATGCTGTCCTTCAGTTTTAGGTATGTCCCAATCATTATTCTATGTCCTCCATCTGCTTTTGCTGTGCAAATGCATTTGACCCATATGTGAGCAGCTAACAGTTACTTTAAAATGTGAGAATAAGCATTTATCTTAGTTACTCTCTACATTTTAAAAAAACATTTTCACAGTTGAGTGAGCTCTGACAATAATATTTTATCCAGAACAAAGTTTGACTCCAGTGACACCTTTCAGACTAACAAAGTTTAATTCTCAGTATAAGCTTTTGTATGCATGCACACTTCTTCAGACAGATTGAAACAGACTTTGCTAACCATTACATTTCAGTCAGGAGGGGTTAGTTGCCAGGAAGGGCTTCTTCTGTTGCTTCAGACCAACATAAGCTTGCCAAGTCCCCCCGGGGGGCGGGGAAATCCCCGCCCCAGAGGCCCGTTCCCCGCCGCCGGAGGATCGGACCCCGGGAGGAACCCCACCCTGATGTGCATGTCACCCAGAAGTGACATGACCACGCCGGGCATGCTGGGGGCAGGGCCACGGTCATCCGAGGGAAAACTCTATGGCGCACTCCAGCCGCCAGCCGGGAGTCCCCCGCTGCGGCAAGAAAACAACTTGGGAACCCTAGACCAACATGGCTACCCATATGAAAATATTTTATCCAGAAAACCATGGTGGCTGTCTGGTGAAATTCCCTATTGCGCTGCCAGAATGCTTGTGTTTACAAAGGACACCTTTCTCTTGTAATTCAGCTTGCACTGCCATTCAATACCATTCAAATACATTTGCTGTCACAGCTGTATGCAGCAGTCAATTGTTATCATGCTACAATGTTTCAGGGCAGGAGGGGGAAATAATGCAGAATACAGCAGGGGAATTTTAAACCATTTTTTCTCAGATTCGTATGTAGTGGGGAAAACACAGCCATAAAAAACACAAAGATATATGCTCAAATTGAGATACAAAATATAATCAGTCACTGCCATTTCGTAAGAACTAGCCACACATGACTGTATGTCTCTGTTTTGCTATGTAAAACCCTGTGCATAAATGGGATCCATATGGTCAGAAGACATGCATGCAAACACTGCATGCAACACCCTTGTATTTTCCTTGTATTTAACTTCCTATATATAATCATGCCAGTAAAAAAAATATTCCAAGATGCTATTCCATCACGGCTTGCTGGCAATCTCTGGCTAACCCCCAGCAGCCTCTTAGTAGAGTATTTAAATAATGGAATTGTAACTTTCTTGCATTTCCCACCGTTTGATAGAGAAGTTATATGGCTTTTGCCCGTGCCAGAGGTTTATTGTAGTTAAGCAGGAACCTTCTTATAAATCCCCTTGTAAATGGTACTTGACACAAAGTAAAGCTCAAACAAGAATGCTGACTTTATTGAACAAGTACAGTTGGGTTAGGAATAGGCAAGGGGTGAGAAGCTGAGGAAAATGTTGATGTTTGTAAAAATTATAATATTTTTAACAGGCGACAGAGTATAGTTGAAGCTTATTTTCTTAGAGACTCAGTTCTTAACTATGAGAGGTTTGTTGGTCTTGGAGATTTCTTTCAGCAACAATGTGTCTTAATAAAAATTTCATATAACTATCTGAGTTTCCTGGAAGTTAGTACTTTCTTCCTGTATTTAAATACTTCCCTTGTGGGATTACAACTTTCCTTTGGACTCTTGAGGAGTCTATGGCCGTTTCCTGTTTTCACACAAGCCAAGGGTCCCTTCTGAATTGAACTCTCTGAATAACTGGGTCAGAAATACCCTCTTCTTTCTAGGAGCAATAATCCTTTTCTGTTTGGCTAGACTGGCAGTTTCAACCTACTGTCTAGTCTCTTCTGTCAAGCCTAAACCCCAGTTCTGGAGACTGTGAATAAACAGTTGGACAAGTAGTGTCCCTTCACTTCCCAAGTGTACTTGTCTGTTTCCCTCAGACTGATACTCACACTCCTCCTGACTGGCTACTGCCAAGCCAAAGTCCAAATGATGACTGACTCAATCTGACAAGACTTTAGAAAGCTCTCCTCAGCTGGTGCTGACTAACCAGAGGGGGGGGTGCATGCAAGTGGCAGGCTGTCAATCTAACTGTGCTTCACAGTGAGGCATTAACCCCTAATATCCCATCAACAGTGAATTTGATGCACTAAGCATCCTGGTTTTGGAGGTCAGTTTGTCACATGCCCCACCATGGATGGCCTGGCAGCCTTGGCTGGAGGCAGCCATGGCCGCACGGGCATATTCGGCTTATCAGGCTTTGCTTGGCCTGGGTCCTGCTGTGCCTGCGGCCTTGGACCTGGGCCACCGCCCCCTGCTTCTGCCTGGGTCCTGCTGTGCATGCGGCCTTGGACCTGGGCCACTGCCCCCTGCTTCTGCAGGCGGGGGGGGGGTAGTGCAACTTGTCTTCCCAGTTCCTTTCCATGGTGGCTTGGGAGCAGGAGGGAGCTCGCAACATCCAGCCATGTAGCATTTTTACCCTGGGGCCCAGGCTCACAGCATTGGCGGCAGGAGCGGGCTGGGGAAGGGGCCTCCTCCCCAGGCAGCACATGAGCATCTGCCCAGCTCTGCACCGTTGACTCTCCAGTCTGCCCATGTTTTTCCTCAGCCCCCCTCAGTCCATGACATGTTGCAGTGAGAACACACCAACTCAGAGCTTACCAGCTGCTATCCTTTATGAAGTTTATATGTCCAGTACATGACATTACGTTTTATGGTGCACACAGCCCGGCCGGACAAAGTCACATTTATGTCAGATCCCACCCTCATAACAAAAGAGTTCGACGCCTCTAGCTTAGCTGATCCTAGAGCTTTTTTGCTGTGCTCAGACTTCCCTGTGCCAGAACTGCATTTTAAAAATAAAAGGGAAAGACGTTTGGCTGGAGGCAGCAGGACAATGCTGGCTTTGAGGGCCCCCTTCAAAGGCGTTCCTTAAGCTGCACTTTGGGTGGACAGCCCCCCCGGGGGGGCCCTTAGTACGCCACTCAGTAGCACCCAAGTCCATAGAACGTTCCAAATTTCCTAATAATCTCTTAACAGAAGGGAGACACCACCAGCGTTCACAAGAGTGGGGTAAGAGGGGACACATGAATATACTGCTTCAACTCACATCAGACATTTCTGCACAAGGAAAGTCAAATGTAAAAATGTCTGGCATTTTTCTTTCTTTCTTAATACCAATAATATGAAAAAACTGGGCTGCACCCAGCAATGTGCCAACAGAATAAAAAGGAAAAAATGCCAGGTGATCAAAGACTGATTTATTATACAAAGTCCCTACGTGTTTCGCCATGCAGGCTTCCTCAGGGGGACTCAGAACATTCACCTAGTGCTGTGGACAGTTTCGGCACTAGCTGAATGTTCTGATTCCCCCAGAGGAGGTCTGCATGGTGAAACACTTAAGGACTTTATATAATAAACGAAGAAGAAGAAGAGGAAAAGGAGGAGGAGGACATTGGATTTATACCCCGCCCTTCACTCGGAGTCTCAGAGTGGCTCACAATCTCCTTTCCCCTCCCCTCCCCACAACAGACACCCTGTGAGGTAGGTGGGGCTCAGAGAGCTCTGACAGAAATTGCTCTTTTTCAAGAACAGCTGTGCCAGAACTATGGCTTGCCCAAGGTCACCCAGCAGCTGCAAGTGGAAAAGTGGGGAATCAAACCCAGTTCTCCCAAGATTAGAGTCTACACACTTCACTACTACACCAAACTGGCTCCATCATCTATTACCTGGCATTTCCCCCTTTTTATTCTGTTAGTATCAATAAGTCATTTAGGGTATGTGTTCAAGCAATATATCCATGTTTCCCCACACTCCCCAAGCTAATGAATCCCACCCTCTGCTCACTGGGGATGCCTGCATGGAGCAGCTGATACAGAGCAGGGTGTATGGCTCACTACTGGCACAAGGGAATCTGTACCAACTTATCAGTCAAATGAAAAAAAATTAATTTTCAACCAATGCAATAGAGTACTAGGGCTATTCTAAGTAATATTAGTGGATAAGCAGCATTCCTAATCTTTTTAAATGCTTACGAGATTCTTCCTTTTCTTTTCCTAATGCTTCTGATTAATTCATAGCTATGGCAAATCGAAGAAAAACTATCAGCTTGGTCCAAAACTAATCCTGCCATAAGAGCAATATTTGGCTCAATAGCTCAACTCCAGGATTATCCAGCAGCCTCTTAAACCTTTTAAATACAACTGGTGTTAAGATGAGCTAAGCTCTTAAATAGTGATCATATCATTAAGAGAGACATGTCACAACTTTCTTTCCAGCAGAATGCAGAATGAGTCAGCTTAAAAGGAGGATCCTGTCTGACCACTACAACAAAAGGTTTAAAAAGAAGTGTTTTATGGAGTTTTGCAACATACATATTTTCAGAAACTGTATACTGTTATGCAAAATCCCTTTTAACCCTCTGTTCACTTCAGGTCTTATCTAGGCTACATTCAGGCTTCACGATAAACCATGGCTACCTACATTTAGACACCACTGTTACAGAAGGAGTCCTGTGTTTTGGGAAGGAACAAGCCTGCCCCTGTTTGAGTTATCAGTAGAGCCAAAAACTCCATTAAACAGAGACTCCCATGATTGGGTGGAGCATCCCAGATTGGGTGGAGAGGACAGAATCAGTGTACAGATGATACACCTGTCATCTGTCACAATGACCCATCAGCTATCCAACCCAGGGTGAGGGGGAGAGTCAATGGAGAATATACCTAGTCTAACACCAACTCTTTCTTCTCTGCACCCCACTCTCTTTTTACAAGCTGCACCATTTTCATATATTATAGCCTCCTTTGTCAGGAAGTTTGTACAGATACTCCACTTTCTGAATAGTCCAACAAGGTCCTCCCTGCCTCTGAGAGACCCCTAAAAAATGAGTCTGAAAGTAGATTCAGGTGGGTAGTCGTGTTGGCCTGAAGCAACAGAACAAATTTTGAGACCAGTGGCACCTTTAAGACCAACAAAGTTTAATTTTGGGTATAAGCTTTCGTGTGCATGAATTAAATTTTGTTGGTCGTAAAAGAGTCTGAAAGTAGTAGGCCTTTCTCATGTTTTGTCAAGCCCAGAAACCTTCAGCCAAGGAAGTACATCCCCCTCATTAAATGCTGTTAAGTGCCCTCCATGCCTGAGAGGAGAGAATTTAGTTTCTCAGTTACTTCTCCAACAATTAGAAAAGACACCTTTGGACATTTATCTGTTATTTTGACATATTTATTGCTTTACAACTGTTGACGGTATAACCTTAACTTGTTATTTAGTTGAACAAAACTAAATTGTTATTTAGCTTTCTACTTTGCATATCTTGAACATCATCATGTTACATATTAATTTGCTGTTCATTCTCTGGCTATAAGTTTGAACCTTACCTGCCATTCCACTGTATCTGAAAAAGTGTGCCTTGCACATAAAAGCTCATACCTTGAATAAACCTTTGTTGGTCTTAAAGGTGCCACTGGACTCTAAATTTGTTCTTCAGATTCAAGGGTGTGACACATGATAGATCTTGGAAGCTAAGCAGGGCCGACCCTGGCAAGTACTTGAAAGGGAGACCTCCAAGGAATACCACAGCTGGGACGCATAGGTAGGCAATAGCAAGCCACTTCTCTGAAATGTCCAGGCCTCACTAGGGGTCACCAGAAGTCAACCATAACTTCCAGCCATACACACATACACAGAATTCTCACCAAAAAAAAGAGTCTGACACATGTAAAGATGCATACACACATATACAGGGGTCCAGGGAAACAGTTTGGGAACTATAACAATCCCTCTCACCCAAGGTTTGAAAAAACTAGTTTTTAACCATGAGAGAATGCAGACCTGACATCTTCATTTATCTTCTGAGTTCCAAAATGCAGATATGCAATGTAGTGAAGAAAACTCAGAAATTCGCATGATAAAAAGAATGATAAAAAGAAGCAGAGCATTACTAAGACACTGACTTAGCAGCATGTTTTCTTCAGCTTAGATATGGGGAACCCAAATCTGCTTCATATTAACGTTAATTTACAGAAAATGCCTATGGAGAAGTACAAGATTTTTACAATGTGACTGCAGTCTGACAACAAACTCAGCTTTCCCCCCCCCCTTTATTTGACCATTATATAACATGTCACCCCACATTTACCTTTATGTGAAATTCTAGGTTTTCATCCATGGAATAGATGTGATCGAAGATGTCATGTGCAATTCTTGGAATTATTCCCATCAGCTGTGGGTCATGTAGCTTCCCCTAAAGACAGAAAAAGTAAAAAGAAAAGAAAACATTGAAGAAAGTTGTTCACCATGGAAAAGAAAAAAACTCTTCAGCAAATATATCTTTTACACTGCAGGTGCCAACTTGCTTGCTTTCTAGTGATTGTCTAGAAACATCTGAATAAACACAGGTACTAATAGTTTATACAGTCTCTTAAATTTGAAAGTTCTTCATATACTTTACTGCATTCTGCCCAGCACAAGAATCCTGTGTGTTGGAATAATAATGATCTATGCAGTCTTGCGTACATATTATTGCACACACTTCATACATTGGACATTGTCATATGGTGATCTGCAAGGCCATGGTAGAGGGGATGCAACTTGAATCCAGGTCTCCAACTCTATCCACAGTTCTCGTCATATAAAGTTTAAGCTTCTTTTCACATACAAATCAGTAATTCTCCACTACCCCATCCTGCATCATTCTTTTGCTCTAAGTCAGGGATAGGCAACCCCTGAAATCCATGCCAAAAAGTGGCACACCAGACCATAAGAACATAAGAAAAGCCAATGTTGGATCAGGCCAATGGCCCATCCAGTCCAACACTCTGTCACACAATGGCCAAAAATACTAGGTGCCATCAGGAGGTCCAGCAGTGGGGCCAGGACACTAGGAGCCCTCCTACTATTGACCCCCCCAAGCACCAAGAATACAGAGCATTACTTGCCCCGGAGTCCCTATCTATACCTTGTGGCTAATACTCACCAATGGACCTCTGCTCCATATGCTTATCTAATGTCCCCTTGAAGCCGCCCATGCTTGTAGCCACCACCACCTCCTGAGGCAGTGAATTCCAAGTGTTAATCACTCTTTGGGTGAAGAAGTACTTCCTTTTATCTGTTCTAACCCGACTGCTCAGCAATTTCATTGAGTGCCCACGAGTTCTTGCATTGTGAGAAAGGGAGAAAAGTACCTCTTTCTCTACCTGCTCTATCCCATGCATATTCTCATAAACTTCAGTCATGTCACCCCTCAGTTGACGTTTCTCCAAGCTAAAGAGCCCTAAGCGCTTTAACCTTTCTTCATAGGGAAAGTGTTCAAATCCTTTTATCATTCTAGTTGCCCTTTTCTGCACTTTCCCCAATGCTATAATATCCTTTTTAAGGTGTGGTGACCAGAACTGTACACAGTATTCCAAATGAGGTCACACCATTGATTTATATAGGGGCATTATGATATTGGCTGATCTGTTTTCAATACCCTTCCTAATAATTCCCAGCATAGCATTGGCCTTTTTTATTGCAGTCCCACACTGTCTCAACATTTTCAGTGAGTAATCTACTACAACTCCAAGATCTCTCTTGATCAGTCTCAGTGTCATCTGCAGATTTAGCCACTTCACTGCTTACTCCCAACTCCAAATCATTAATGAACAAGTTAAAAAGCATCGGACCGAGTACTGATCCCTGCGGTACCCCACTGCTTACTGAGTGGGGAAAATTTCCCATTTATACTCACTGTTTCTTATTAATTAGCCAGTTTCCTATTAATTAACCATCTTGCTTGACATCAGAAATATGAAGTCAGGGAGGTAGGGTTGCCAACTTCCAAGTTGTGGCTGGAGATCTCCTGGGATTACAACTGATCTCCATGTGACAGAGATGAATTCCCCTGGAGAAAATGGCTGCTTTGGAAGGTGGACTCTATGGCATTATACCCCAACTGAAATCCCTCCCTCCCCAAACCCTGCCCTCCTCCAGCTCCACCCCCAAAATCTCCAGGTATTTCCCAATCCAGAGCTGGCAACCCTACTGGGAGAACGAACACTGAATGTTGGAGAAGAAGCCTCCCAGGATGTCTTCTCAGTTCTTCTAATGGAAACATTTTTTACAAAACTTGTGAAATATGTTCTCTTTTGGAATGAGTTCTCTTTTTAAGACAAGAGGGTGGATCCAGTGATCCACTGATGCACGAATTGCAGCTCTTCCCCACTTTCCCTTCGCCCCAGCATCGACTGCTGCCCCCTGCAATATTGATTCCTGGGGTTGTAGCATCCATGTGAAGTAACAGTCAAGTGGCTTGACAGGTTACAGTGAGGGGAGGAAGGGAGAGAAAAAACCCACCACCACCAGTGTTCCCTCTAAGCTGAGTTGGTGTGAGCCAGCTCACTGTTTTTTAGCCTCTGGCTCACACATTTTTGTCTTAGCTCAAGAAGGATGTGGCTCCAGTGCAGGCTAATTTATACAGTAGCCAAATCGCTGGCTCACAACTTTAATGCCAGTAGCTCGCAAAGCAGAATTTTTGCTCACAAGACTCTACAGCTTAGAGGGAACATTGACCACCACCCTTCTATTTGTGCAGAGCTCAATTGATGGAAGAGGTGTTCCACTCTAGGACAGCATTTTGAGACATATTTGTGGTTACAGCAAGAAAGGCAAAGAAAACCATGCTCCACAGAAAGAAATCATTCAAGTTCAAAACCTTTATTGGCATAGATCATAATCATACAGTCGCCAAAAGAAATCATTCCACATTAGGATTGCCAGGTCCCCTTTGGCCACCAGCAGGGGATGGGGGTAGGGTGGCCAGATCCAGGTCGGGAAACTTTTGGAGATGGGGATGGAGCTTAGGGAGGACAGGGACCTCAGTGGGGTACAATGCCAGAGAGTCCACCTTTCCAAACATCCATTTTCTCCAGGGGAACTGATCTCTATTTATTTATTTCAGTTTATATCCCACCCTACCCTGCAAGTGGGCTCAGGGCAGCTCACAACATCTCTGTAGTCTGGAGATGAGCTGAAATTCCAGGGGATCCCCATGTCCCACCTGGAGGCTGCCATACCTACGAATCCACCCATAGAAATGCTCTGGAGTCTGACTGAGCAAAGCCTTTAGCTTTTAGTGGTCCTAAATGTGTGTGTGAAGTCCTTTTGTCCTTGTGAACAACCTTCCCTTCACTTTCCTGTATATATCCCTGATAGGGTTGCCAAATCCTGAAACCTTACTGGTGGGGGAGGCTCTGTCCCGGTCGGGAGCCGACTGTGTGTGTGTGCGTGCGCGCGCAAAGCGCACGCCGCCGCAACATCACCGGAAGTGACGTCAGACGTTGCTGACGTTGGGGGCATGGCCGAGATCGTGACGCAGCTTCGGGGGCGGGGTTCCCCCCGGGCCCCGATTCCACTGGGGCGGAACTCGGGCTCCGAAGCAGGTGATTCCCCGCCCCCCGGGGTCATTTGGCAACCCTAATCCCTGACTTGTTACAGGTTAAGAGTTTTGCAATCTATCCAGGAAGGCCAGACTCATAATGCTGTCCCTTAACCGCAAAACACTGGACTTGCTGAGTGCTTATATTCCTAGTTTTAGGGAAGAACTGTAAGCAGGCCTTCACTATATTGCTACTACAAAAACAAACAAAGTAAAGGGGGGGTGTTTCTTCATTATTGCACTGCTGACCGATTTTCAGTTCCAGAGAAAAAGTTAGAAATGATATGTGGTCGGGCGGGGAAAGGGTTCTTGTCTTTCTTCTTCAAATTATTTGCATAAAGCAAAGGAAGCTGACTGTGCATGCTACCAGTACTGCTAGCAAGGCAGCATTTGTTGGCCCTGAGCCCAGCAAAAGTCTGCAGATTTATTACCTTGCCATCTCCCATTCCACTTCCACTTCCCACTAATTTCTATCTACATGATCAGCCAATCTCTAGTGACTGACCTGGAAGCTTTCCTTTGTTCCAATTATTTAAGTCATGTACCAGAGACAAACACTTCATATCCCATTAGATTTCTTTGTTTGGTACTGCTATAACGGAATATTTATACATTCAGTACTGGGAAGAACAAATACTAAGGGGTGTTTCTTCATTATTGCACTGCTGACTGATTTTCAGTTCCAGAGACAAAGTTAGAAATGATATGTGGTCAGGGGGGGGAATGGGTCTTGTCTTTCTTCTTCAAATTCTTTGCATAAAGCAAAGGAAGCTGACTGTGCATGCTACCAGTACTGCTAGCAAGGCAGCATTTGTTGGCTCTGAGCCCAGCAAAAGTCTGCAGATTTATTACCTTGCCATCTCCCATTCCACTTCCACTTTGCACTAATTTCTATCTACATGATCAGCCAGTCTCTAGTGACTGACCTGGAAGCTTTCCTTTGTTCCAATTATTTAAGTCATGTACCAGAGACAAACACTTCATATCCTATTAGATTTCTTTGTGTGGTATTGCTATAACGGAATATTTATACATTTAGTGCTGGGAAGAACAAATACTATGTACCCCACTACAAACAATTTTAAGGTGTAGAACTGATACTATCTTGCATTTCTGCAGGTTGTTGTGAGTACATAAAGCCTACTTGCAAGTACTTTACAATGATAAAAGCAGACAATTCTTTCTGCTGGCTAACATTCAAACGACAAAGACATAGATCCTGATACCAAAGACTAGCTTACTGTGTGGTAGGTTTGGTTGTCTGCTTTCCTACAGCTGTGGCATAATTATCCTTACTGAGAAATTGTATTCTGGTATCTCTGAAGTTATGTATGTTCGTGTAATTATGTGATGAAGTGATTTGGTGTACATTCATTCATTCATTGGGAGGCATAAAATGAACTTTTCAGATACTCTAACATTTTTCATATTGCAGAGGCTATGGACACAGTATGCGGGTGGGGGGACAACCTGGCCACTTAAACAGCGACCTTAAAAGATCACATTTGCACTTTCCCCCATCCAAGTTTGATAGCAGGAAACACGTATAACTCAATGCTTCATTGTGTGAGTACTTGAGTTATTCCCTGTTGGGTGCTTTCCCACCATTGCAAGTATTGCAACTATCAACATTAAAATGCCCCATTATCTCAACCCAACTTTTCTAGTGATCCTGATCAGTGTATTCACACAGAATTTTCAAATTTTTATACTTCTGTCCTCATGCTGCAACAGGAAGAGGAAGCAGGAGTTCTACTCCACAAGGCCTGTTCCGTGAGCAGATCTAATTGGATACAAGCCTTATGTCGATTATGACCAACAGATGGGACAGCACAAAGCAGAAGACCAGGTTTAGCTGGTCTTCACTTTCACCACACCACCAAAAAAAGGAAGGAGAGAAGGGGGGATCACCCGAATTGCAGCCATGGGTGGAGTAAGGGGCAGACCAAGACTGATACTTCGGCCTTGGTTTCTGCTCTTTCCTCACCACCAGCATCACTGATACACATGACCAACTGCAGGGTGAGGGATTAAGAGAAAACAAGGGATGACCCTGTTGCTCTCGCTTTCCCCTCCCCCATCTGCTGAAAGCCCTGCATGAACTCTGGAAGAGCATGCCACTGCATATATTTACAGCCCAGCTCGATAGTGTATTATAGCTTACTCTCTCTGCTACTCTGTATGCAGAAGAAAGCCAGCAGTCAGTCAGTTTTCATCACAGCTCTTAGCTATAGCCCCTTTAGACATGACATGCCACATCTCAGTGCAACGGAACTGGAGGAATGGCAGCCAGCTTAAACATTCAAGCCATTATGAAGGAAATTGAATACGAAAAGCTAGCACAGACTATATATAGCCGACTGACTTGAGGGTTCCCGTTGAAATTTCCTATCTTTCAACTACTAATTGGGGAGGCATAAATCAAATAGAATATTATTAAAATGCTCTTCCTAACAAAAACCACACACCTTTACCATCCTAGTTCATGTATTATTGTACAATCTACTCTCGTTGGGCAAAATGTACTGAATAAGTTATATAGATAAATATATTCTGTCTATCTCATCCTTCCTCCTAAGAGGAGATTATCAAATCAGACCTTTCCATTTTGAGCTCTCTACCTAATTTAATGTAAGAAAATGAGTCATGGCTGTCAAAACTGGTAGTATTGACATTTGTCCTTAGTTTTGGAAGAACCAAGTCCAAGGAAAAGTAAGGCAGTGTGTCCATAAAAGGTGCTGAATCATCAAAGGTACATATTTTAAAAGGAACTCTGGTATTTACTGTGGGTGGCAGACTGCAGACAAAATTGCAGAGCCCCAGTAAGAGGCTTGCATCCTACCGCTCTGCTCGGACAACTCTCCTCCACCACAACCCCACCAGCCTTGGGGAAACCCTGGGCAAGGCCACTTGCAGCTACTTACCGATCCATTGTTCCAAAAGCTTGGTAATTGAAAGCAACTTGCAAAAAGCAACATTTTCATTAGGCTAAGCAGTTTTTAATCCATTTTGACCAATAATTCTCATGGTCTGTAAGGTCTTTGTTTCCAGATCCTTTTCATCTGTCTTTTCAAGTAATGACCTTCTACAGTCTTCCAGTCTTGTTCTGGGAGTGATCCAGTGAATCTGTTTTACACCCCACTCCCTGTACTCCAACAATTGCTGGATTGGAGTTTTCAGAAAAGAAATGCAGAGTTGTAGAATCAATGTGCATATCAATGTTATGGCTATATCTTAAATATTAAAAAACCACATTAGGCAAGGAGAAAACGCCAAATAGATGAGATAAATAAACCAGCTCCCCCCTTCGGAGGGTCTGCCAGGAAAAAAAAAAACCCTAAGTGAACCAACCTTTTCACAGTAAACATTATGACAAAAATGGACCTACTAAAGCCCTTAGTGCTGATTAAGTTGAACACATGAAGCTACCTTAACCTGAATCAGACCACTGGTTCATCAAGGTCATCACTGTCTACTCAGACTGGCAGCAGTTCTCCAGGGTCTCAGCTGGAGGTCTTCACATCACCTACCGCCTGATTCCTTTTAACTGGAGATGGTGGGGGTTGAATCTGGGACCTTTTGCATGCCAAACAGATGCTCTACCACTGAGCCATGGCCCCTCCCCTACCTAGGAACAACCAAGGAAACTCTAAATCTGTGCTTAGAACACCTGGATGTCTGCTCAAAGAATATATATCATACTCACAGAAACACAATTCAGACATAATACCAAATCTTTATGAGACAACTAGGAATATATACCCTAGACTTGCTCCTTCCTATGTGTGAGTTTCTCCCTGTATTTGTTTTTACTAATCAGAGTTTCTCAGGACTTCAAACATGACAAACTATATTAGTACTAATCTCTAACATGGTTTGCAAATCCATTTCAAAACATCATGACAAAATGTAGTTGGCAAAAATCAGAAGAGTAGGAGGTGACAGAAAGAGAAGAAAAGGGTGGGAGGTGGTAGAAAGAGAACCCAGGCTGGGTAGGAGGTGGTAGAAAGAGCAGAGAATCCAGGCTGCAGGGGGTGCTCCCAATCACTAAAACATGGTTTGGCATTACAACTGAACTGAACCAAACTATCCATGTTAGTCTGTTGCAAAACTGTAGGCAGGATCCTTTGGGCTTATGGGCGTCTCATTAAGTGAGGACAGGGCAATGGTTCTTCACATCATAAGGGACTTGCATGATCTGGAGAGCTAGTTTGGTGTAGTGGTTAGGAGCACAGACTCTAATCTGGGAGAACTGGGTTTGATTCCCCACTCCTCTACATGAAGCTGCTGGTGTGACCTTGGGTCAGTTACAAGTTCTTTCAGAGCTGTTCTCTCATGAGCAGTTCTCGAAAGAGCTCTCTCAGCCCCACCTACATCACAGGGTATCTGTTGTGGGGAGGGAAAGGGAAAGGAGATTGTAAATTGCTCTGAGACTCCTTCGGGTAGTGAAGGTCAGGATATAAATCTAATCTCATTTGTCTTCATCTAACCCAATGTGTTTTAATGACACAGTAAAAATGCTAATCATTTAAGATGCTACACAGCACTTAAGAATTTCAACTGAAAGATGTGAGGTTTCCCCAAACTGAA
Source organism: Gekko japonicus (assembly GCF_001447785.1). Lineage (NCBI taxonomy): Eukaryota > Metazoa > Chordata > Lepidosauria > Squamata > Gekkonidae > Gekko > Gekko japonicus. The sequence goes on along the minus strand of NW_015173683.1, from coordinate 804,605 downwards.
TAAATTTTGGCAAATAATAGGATACCAGGAGAGAAAAGCCAAGAGAAGGGTTCCTGCAGGAATGCAAAGAGAAGTACTACAGTTTTAAAACAGGATCAATATGCTGCAAAGGCCCTGCCTTCTCAATGTTAAAAGGCTTTTCCAACTCAAACTCCAAAGCATAAGCTTGTATAAGGGAAATCCTCCATAAAAGGTATTATGTGGAATTAATGTACGTAGCCTTGTCTTTACAATGGGCTTATTGTTTCCCCAAAAAGTATGGTTAAAAGGTCTAATAAGAGGATGCCAGGGTTAGAAGAAAAAAGAATTAAAACACAAAATAGAGTGGAATTTTTGTTTAAAACCACATACCAAGAACTACCAAATAACAAGAAACTGCAAGCAAAACACACACACACCTTTTCACTTTCTAAAAAAAAAATTCATCTGAGCCTGTAATTCCGAATGCAAATTGGCTTTCAAAAATATCTCTTCTCCACCAGCTCAATCTCCATGTTCATTCTGATTTAATTACATCCTGAGCTGGTGGATTACTATGATGTTTCACCATCTACAGAGAAGGAGCTGGCAATTTCCCTTGTCTGCACCATCCATCTTACCTGCTCTCTAGAAAGTAGCAAAGATTATCGAATAGAGGGGGGAAAGCTAATGAGGGAATAAGTTATTTTACAAAAACACAATTTTCACTTTTCTCCTTGAGGCAGGCTGCATTTCCCAACATCCTCTAGTGGTTCAGGGCATGGTACAATTAAAGACTTTTTTTAAAAAAAGTGCAGCAATAAAATCAAACTGGCCCCTAAAAATCCAGATAAAAATCTGAACAAACATGGTAACATCTTAACCCAGCCATTCAAAGTTGTGAGTTCAAAGCTTTGAAACACTTCTAGAAAATGCTACAGGAATGAACTTCTGTCTCTGTGGAGCAGCCACCAATAAAGGCTGCCTACAGGGCCGCCTGATACAGATTCAAGCAGAGATGCAGAGTCCATAGGCCTACATCAGAGATTTTCCTTTCTCACACACTCATTCTCCAAACCTGAGGGGAGGGGGAGACTGCAGACACCTAGGGAGAGGGGGAGGACAGCCCTGTGGGGAAAGGTAGCACTCTACTGGTAACACTTATGTGTGTGCCTGCTCTAAAACATATGGATACGTATACAAGCCTACTCTGAACTATAACTTCCATGCTTTGAAAATAGGGTATTTTTGGTGGATCTGAGACATTGCTTTGGAACACAGGGGAAAGAAAGCAGCTTCGTGATAAATGGTTTGGCAGGTAAATAAAGTAGACATGCATACTTTAATACCTGTAAAACAGCTTGTATCTGTGTCCCTCAATGTAAACATTACAAAATGCAAGGAAAAAGCGACACAGTTTGAAAGACACGCAGTGATGTAAAAACTTCCACATAACAAAAACATGACAAGTGTTCAGAATTCCCTGCTGTGTATACACACCCTTCAAACACATAAGCATTCCTTCCCTTTTGAAGTCTTGTACTCCAGCCCACCTCAGGAAAGAACAATGTTTCCTATCTGGATCTTTAGCCTAGTACTGGGACAGAAGACAGTGGCAAATGGACACTATCAATATACTTAACTGCACCATTACTGCCCTCTAATGCGCATCTATTGCTCCTGACATGCTTAGATACACACAGCTTATACAGTGTAGAATAAAAGACAAATACCCTTCAACAAACTTTACTGTCTAGAAAAAACATTTTCACATACAGTTAGCATTCATTGGCCCACCATCTTTGAATATATCAAGTTCTTTAATTGAAGTTAAGAAAGTTGGTCCCACCTTGCACAGTATTATCTATTCTGACTAGAAGCATCTTTCAGTAGTCTTGGACAGACGTCTTTCCCAGCCCTGCTAACTGAAGCCATTTTAACTAGACATGATAACAAGTCAAGCTGGTACTTTATGCACACCACACATCTGTGTTACAACTGAGTTATGGCTCTTATCCGAGAAGAAAGAAGGCCCCAGCTTCTCTGACAAAAAGAACCTGGCAGAAGTGAAGTGAAAGGCCTCTGTCTGAGGCCCTGGAGAGCCACTGCATGTCAGAGTTGACAATACTGACCTTGCCAAGCCAAGTGTCTGTCTCAGTACAAGGCAAGTTCATGCACAATTGGGGGGGGATTAATTTTTTCTGCCTCTCCCATTTCCCAAACTCACACAGGCCCCAGGAATTATTTGGCCCATGGGGAAAACATACTGACTGCTTATACCCTGTTTCCCCGAAAATAAGACAGTGTCTTATATTAATTTTTGCTCCCAAAGATGCGCTAGGTCTTATTTTGGGGGGATGTCTTATTTTTCCATGAAGAAGAATACGGTACACTCCGTCAGGGCAGAGCGAGCAGCAGGCGGCAGCTTGTCCTGGCGGCAGCGCGGGCTCTCTGATTAAAAGAGACCTCGCACTTCCTGTCTGCTCCGGCTGCGCGGCGGCCAACAGTGAGCTGCGCGGTGGCGCCTGCCACTACGGCCCAGAGTCCAGAGTTACGGTAGCTTTGGGGGGCCTTATTATCGGGGAGGCCTTATGTTCGGGGGAGGCCTTATTATCGGGGAGGTCTTATTTTCGGGGGATGTCTTATATTTCAGCAAGAGGCAAAACTGTAAGTAGGTCTTATTTTCGGGGGATGTCTTACTTTTGGGGAAACTGTATGTTTCTTCCAGGAGGACAGATCTCAAAGGCAGGGGTAGGGGAAAAAATGAGAGGAAAACACACACAAAAAACTGCTACCCCTGGCTCTAAGCCAAAGCAGACCTTACACAGTAAAACACACATTGGCAATCTGATTACAGACTTCACTGCATCTCATCTGCTCTAATCCTCTGGAACAGTAAATCTTTGAAAATGCCTACTAAGTAATAAATGAAGCTGCTACTGGATGAGACAGATCATTACCACAAGCACATTAAAACATGCTAAATAATGCACATTTTAAAATCTCAGTCCTAAAGACCGGTAACTAATGCTGCAATCGCTTAACATGTCCCTTGCTTTCTTAGTTGAAATGGCATGTTCATTTTGACAGAAAGTAAATTGTGGGCTGGATCCTACCATTCCCTTCTGCCAAGTGGGGTCCTATGACATTCCTCTGTCAAGTTTTCTTTGGCTTCTCCCAATGGCAAATGACTTCTTCTGATGGAGAAAAAGGTTTGCTTGTTGAAGGGAAGTCTTTCTCTGTTGGAAGAAGACTTGGTAGAAGGGAGTCATAGGATCCAACATGGAAAGTCATAGGACGTGGATCTTAATCCTATCCTACCACTTCACTGATCAACGTTTTTTGGGGGGGAAATACCATATTATTGCGTAGACCAGTTTCTTATGATAGCAAAGTCATTGGCTATTCACATAGATATTGTGATTGGAAATAATTCCTTGAACTATATCCATCTATTTTCCCCTACAGTTCAGTTTCATCAGTGCTCTTAAGACCCTGACACCTGTCTTATTAATTCTGCATCCAAATATGATAATGTTCCCCCCAATCTGGATTTTAATTAAATTAAATGGAAAATTAAATTAAACGGAAAACATTATTTATTCTTAAACAGCGGGCAGGTTGCGTTAGGTGCTGGGGTCCAAGACACATGAAAAATAATGCAAGAACAAGGTTTTATTAACCACTAGAACCTTTAGAAACGACATACCACAGTTATTCTAGTGTCTTACTTCACTGAGATTTTTGTTGTACTGGTTTTTAAAATGTATTTTGTCAATAACTCTTCTGGGCTGAATGCACAGCTTAGCAACATTTTAAATAAACAGACAGATAATAAGGCACAGAAACCAAACCAGACACCCTGGAAGCAATAGGGCTGGAAAGTAGCGTCACCTACTAACAAGATGTCTGGTAAATTTAAAACACACACACCAATACGGTATGACCAGGTAAAAAAGCAAAAGCAGATTTAGCAGGGGTAAAAAAAAAAAGCAAGGAAAGTGGAATAGCTGCAGCTCTTCAGACTAGGTGGCATGACATCCTCTTCCAACAATCCAGCTGAGCTGAGTTATCATAGGGGAAGTCTAATAATAGGTGCAAACAAACAACCCTCTTGTGGTGTCTTAAAGCCTAACAGTTTAAATACTGACAATGCATGAAGCTGTCTTTCAAGAAGGTCATCTATGTCACTTTAAAAAGTGACCTATTAGTGATGCAAAAGTTTATTCTTGTGACAAGCAGAGGAATACCGCGATGCTTTGTCCCAAATATGTAAAAAAAATTTAAAACACAGTCAAAAGAGAAAGAGGAATGTGTATTTTCTGTAAAGGCTGTATTTTTCTACTGGGATGCAGCATCATTGTCATAGGCCTGGCAAAGATTGCTACAAACATACATACTCCACTGCTTTCCCTTGTGAAACCCCCTCCTCATTAGTCTGACAAAAGAAAGGAAAAAGCACCCATTAACAACAATTCAAGTACAAACCAGATCTAAACACCTCTGAAAACCATGCCTGTCCCTCAAAAAAAAAATATTGTGGTTTCTGGGCCATTTCTAGGATTTTCGTATAAGGGCGCCTTAACAAGCTGGATAGGCAAAACAGCTCAAAAGCTACTGCTTTATCAGATTTGGCTGGTGAATATGACAAGGAGCAGACTAAAATTACTCAGCCATTACTCTATCTGCAACAGAGTTTAAGCATATGAGCAAGCACTCTGCAAGTTCAATTAGCAAAACCAAGTGATTAAAATTATCATGTAAATGACATCATTTGGAGGGCAAGATCTTCTTCAGTGTGAGATGATCTTGACCTACAGAACACAACACCCCTATGTATGGGTTTGAAACACAAGTTACAATTGCACTCTACTCTAGAGGACTTCTACTTTTATACTTTTCTTTAATTTTATTCTATGGGAGCTACCATATTTTGAATGACAGGCAAAGTTAAATATAAACAATGGATCATGGTCCCACACAAATGGTCCTATTCAAATAAACACATTCTGAATGTTACCAGGATAAATATGTGTATAGAAATATTGATTTCTAAAAGCCTTCTGCCTTCTCCTGTTCTGTCTTTGATAACGCTGTGGCTTACTTCCTCTTGCAAACCAAATGGTGAGGCCCAGATGGCCTCAATAGCATGCCATAAACCCACATTCTTTCACACGTTCATGCCAAATGGCAGACCTCAGGCAAACAGTCATGTACGCAATGAGGTTTGGGGTTTGGGAGTAGCGTGACTGCAGGCGTGGTTTCCAGGCCCCCATCCTATCCCCAGTTGTCCCCAGACAACCCAAAAGTTGGCCACACACCCTGCTACTCGTGATTGGCTGATGGCCATGGCTAGTCATGATTAGATTGGGGTTTAATTGTATGATTTCTTGGAAGAGAGTTCTGTTCTTGCTCTCTCTCTCTGCTTGTTGAATTCCACCTGGGAATGTTGTCCCAAGTGGAACAAAGACCTCCTTTGTGAAGCTGAGCACATGGCTGGTGCACAAGGGGGATTTTCCCTCAGAATCCCTTGGTGTCTAACTGGACTGTATACCTGGACATTCTTGGGCTATGGATCATCCTGGTAATTATGCAAATCTCGTACTGTGTAGTGAAGGCAAAAACTGCCCTAGCCTTTCTTGTTTTGAATCCTTGTAGTCTAATTGCAAATACTCTGTGCTGAATAAAATATTATTCTTGTTTCTAACTGGGTTCTGATGTTGTAACTGGATTTCAGGGCTAAACTCCTGTGCCTTCTACTCACCATACAAGCTACCTTGGTAAGATTAACTGTGCAGCTCTAGATGGAGTTGTTCAATGTGTTATGTCCCACCAGAGGCTAACCTAAAGGTTTGGAATCCCTCCCTTGGGGAAAGCCGGGACTAGTTAAAAAGGGATTCTGGTGGCTATTGTTCTGAATCCAGAGAGGGCAGCCTACCTCTCGGGGTTGTTGTTAAATGTACTGAAAAAATATAGGTTTCTCCCTCATTCCTGGACAGGCTTGGGGTAGAAATCTATACAATATGTAACACCAAAAGTTAAGATACCGTTAGTGTTCATTACTATTCAAGTAAAGTAGAGCCAGTATGGTGTAGTGGTTAAGTGCGCGAACTCTAATTTGGGAGAACCAGGTTTGATTCCCCACTCCTCCACTTGCACCTGCTGGATGGCCTTGGGCAAGCCATAGTTCTGGCACAGCTGTCCTTGAAAAAGAGCAGTTTCTATCAGAGCTCTCTCAGCCCCACCTACCTCACAGGGTGTCTGTTGTGGGGTCATCTTGGTGCTTGGGGGGGTCAACAGTGGGAGGGCTTCTAATGTCCTGGC
>NW_015173683.1:788656-797824 GCF_001447785.1 Gekko japonicus | reverse complement strand
GCCACAGCCATCTGAGGGGAAAACTCTATGTTTCCCCCTCAAATGGCTGTGGCGCCGCCCCCAGCGTGCCCGGCGTCAGCATGTCACATCTGGCTGATGTGCATGTGGCGCGCTCAAGACGCCGTCCGGCTGCCCCCCACCGCAGAACAAAAGGTATTTGGCAACCCTAAGGCCAAAACAACTGGCTTAGGGGGACAGGCAGGAGGTTATTATCTTCCATGAAGTATCCCTGTTGCTACTTCACCTTTTATTGTCTCTGTGCCAAATTTTAGAGCGTAAGTTTCTTAGGACAGAGAATGGTCTTCTTGTACACAAAGCACTACATGGCCAGCTGCTGGCTCCCCTCCATCACCTCCCCTGTGAGAAGAAACCCCTCAGAATGTCACCTGGAATGGCAGCAGTGGCCATAAACAGCAAGAGAAGAGACATGAGGGTAGAGTTTAGCAGAACAGGAGACCAAATGGGGCAGGAAGCAGATAGAGTGCAGGGGAAGGGAGGGGAGGGGAGAGAAGTAAACCAGACTTATATGGGGATTTCCTGTTCCCTGTGGGTCCTTGCACGTCCCCCTCTGGTGTACATATACAGTATATAAATAAAATACTAGAAATGATGAAGTGTTAAAGCCAATATTAATAAACACTATCTTTGCTGTTACAATACATAATATATAAGTAACCATCAAGTTTCAGCAATGCAAACCATATTATGGTTCCAATCCTACCCAAGATTCTTCATTACCAATTAGGTTACTGTTCATTTTAAAATTACTCTTACCTCCATGGTATGTGTTTTTCCTGAAGATGTCTGACCGTAAGCAAAAATAGTACCATTATAGCCCTCAAGAACATCTGAAAGCAAAAAGGAAAAAACGGAATTGGTTATATTTATGGACTACTATAAATCATGGAGAGAGAAAAGCACCATATGTATTAGTCAACATTCAGTAAGAAAGAGGAAAGAAAAATGGGAAATTAAGGAATGGCATCTGCTAGAAAATGCACAGATGTACAACGTTGCTACGGTAACACAAGGATACCGGATTTCTTGACATCCAGATCTAATTTAGATAATGATGAAGACATTTGTACTTTCCTCTTGCTTTCCTGAATAAATAAACTTTGAACTCTGGTTAGTGTCCAGTTTATTAGAATTAGAGTATAAGGAAAGAAAAAAACTGTATCTACAATGTGAACTTTCCAGCATTACACAGGAAGTGAATGAAAGCCAGGTTTTAAGACTCATATACAGTTTCTTCTCCACCTGGGATTATTTTATGCTGCATTATTTTACTGAAGTTTAAAGAAAAAATTAGTATCACAAGGTTCCTTCTTAGGCTTGCCAAGCCCAGAGGCCCGTTCCCCACCTCTGGCAGATTGGGCCCCGGGGGGAACCCAACCGCGATGTGCATGTCACCTGGAAGTGACGGGCACCCTGGGGGTGGGGTCACGGTCATCTGACGGAAAACTCAGCGTGGTCGTGTCAATTCCAAGTGATGTGGATGCGGCGCGCACACTCTCCAGCCACCAGTTGGGAGTCCCCCGCTGCGGCGAAAATAATACTTGGCAACCCTATTCCTTCTCTTTGAGAGAATGGACCCCACTTAACTCTGCAGCTTTACATAGAAGGACTGAAAGGCCATAAATAAAATGAGCAGTCCTCCTACAAATAATACTATGAATAGGGGTGATCTTTCTCCAAGGACAATAGCTCAGGCCACATAATCTGCTAGATGGCAACAGGGAAGGAGGCCAGATTGTAGACTCTGGATGTGAGATGAGTCCTCCTTCCTGGAAAATATATATTTCTCTTAGGCTAACTTGTCCAATGTAGCATTTTTCAAGGCTGAGAAGAGAATCAGCATCAGCAGAAGTTTTATGTTAAACATCATCATCATCATTATTATTATTATTTCTATTTATATCCCGCCTTGCCAGACACGCTGGCTCAAGGCGGCTAACAGGGTTAAAATAATGTAAACAATACAGAGATAAAACAGTTAAAAATACAAGACCGGTTAAAACAGCAACAGTTACAGATTAAAAACCAACAGATGATGGTGATAATCCAAATGACACCCAATGATAGGAGTGGCATCCAGCAAGGTCTCAGGCCAGAAGATGTTCTAAGTTTCAAGCCAGAAGATGTTCCAGGGCACATTCAACAGTGGTGGTTCCTAATTGAAAGACTGGTGGAAGAGCTCCGTTTTACAGGCCTTGCAGAACTGTAAAAGGTCCCACAGGGCCCTGATGTCCTCCGGGAGCTCATTCCACCAGTATGGGGCTGCCAATGAGAAAGCCCTGGCTCTGGTGATAGCCTGGCTTCTTTCGGTCCAGGGAGGGTCAAGTGGTATTGCGACCCTGACCTCAGTGCTCTCTGGGGCATATGTGGGGAAAAGCGGTCCCTCAATAGAAAAATAGTAACTTGGGTCCAGGCAGCTTTTGGGCTGGTGAAAATGGAAAGATAGGTCTCTTCTGACCATCAAACAAGGCTTATGCTGGGGACCATGGGACCTGTATCTTCAAAAGCCATAAAGAAGAAGAGGAGTTGGTTTTATACCCTGCTCTTTACTACCCAAAGTAGTCTCGGAGCGGCTTACAATTGCCTTCTGTTCCTCTCCCCACAACAGACACCCTGTGAGGTGAGGTTGAAAGAGTTATGAGAGAACTGTGACTGACCAAGGTCACCCAGGTGATTCCCCACTCCTCCACTTGGGTCAGTCACAAGTGCTCTCAGAGCTGTTCTCTCAAGAGCAGTCCTTGAAAGAGCTCTCTCAGCCCCACCTACCTGTGGGGAGGGGAAGAGAAAGGAGATTGTAAGCCACTCTGAGTGAAGAGCAGGGTATAAATCCAATCTCTTCTTCTGCTTCTAGCTTCTTCTTCCTCCTCCTTCTCCTCCTCCACCTCCTCTTCCTCCTCTTCTTCTTCTAGTAAGGAAGGGATCTGGGCAAGATTGAGTCAAAAAGCTGACTGCATCCAACAGAGTATGCTGTGAGAACCACTAAAACGTTGAAAGTGAAACACTTGGGCATCATTTGTTACATAACCTATAACTTTCAAACTATTTACCCATTTAGCTGAAGGTATTATTACCTATAATCCAAAGAGAACAAATTTGACCTAGGTTTGAGTCCAGTAACAAATCTGACCTATGTTTCCTTAGGCTTCTTAATACAGGTTTGCTAATTACATAAATGAATTTATGTACCACCATTTTTAAGACAAATAGAATAGTTATGTCATTTCATATTCTGAACAAAGCTAAAAAGAAGAAGAGGAGATTGGATTTATATCCCACCCTTCACTCGGAGTCTCAGAGCAGTTTACAATCTCCTTTCCCTTCCCCTCCCCACAACAGACACCCTGTGAGGTAGGTGGGGCTGAGAGAGCTCTTTCCAAAACTGCCCTTTCAAGGACAGCTCTTGTCAGAACTATGGCTTGCCCAAGGTCATCCAGCAGCTGCAAGTGGAGAAGTGGACAATCAAACCCGATTCTCCCAGATTAGAGTCTGCGCAATTAACCACTACACCCAACTGGCTGTCAGAATTCAGCAAGAGACTGTCAGAAACTGGTATTAAAACTAAACCAAAAAATCTCGTGTTTATTTTTGCTGTAATCAGACTAATACAGCTACCCCTCTGGTATTAAAACTGGTGTGCAAGTATCCATCAAGGCCAGCTATCTCGTCCACGGAGCTGTCCAGAGAATTGCTGCCAACTGGCTCTTCCTCTTAAAAATGCATTCCACCTTGTAAGTGGACTTAAGACACAGTCTTCCATGGTCCTGAATTGGTGGTTTTGTGGTCTCAATATGCCTACCTTGTATAAATTGTAAGTAATTTGTTATAAGAGGACCTAGGATGACAGAACAGCAACTTGTGTCATCTCTGAAAAGCATCATCTCAGTGTCATACGACTACTCTACTTCCTTGCCAGTTACTGCAATTAAGACATTTATTTGACTGGCTGCTCTTCAAACCTATTTCTGGTACTGGATACTTTGCTTTTTCTTGTTTAGAGAGAGCAGTACCTTGCTCCTGTCTCAACAGGATGTCTTAATGTAAAAGTCTGTACTTAGAACACAAAGTTGGACCATGTAGGCCTGGCTTCAGCTAACAATGCATGAGAATGCTTGTCTCACCTGGCCCACCTCATTTTAATTGACTCTTACAACACTGACCCCTTGGCCAGTTTCCACAACCCCCTCTTGGTCTATTTCCCTCTCATTCTGAAACTAAAACTCTCTCAAGCAACTGATATGAAAGGGGGATTCAGGTGGGTAGCTGTGTTGGTCTGAAGCAACAGAACAAAGTTTGAGTCTAGCGGCACCTTTAAGACCAACAAAGTTTAATTCTAGGTATAAGCTTTTGTGTGCATGCAGACTTCATCAGATACCAGGAGCAACCCTCTCTTCAAAGTTACAAATACCAGAAATGTAAGTCCTGGCACTGAAAGGGGGAATACAGCCCCCAAGTTATAATGATCGGAGTGTTTACAATGGTCTCAGGGACTGTTTAGTCCCACATCAGCAACTTCTCCAGCTTTTGGGCACTTTTATACCTAAAGGGGAAGGCTCACACCAGCTGCTGTTTGCTCTTATGGCTTTCCTGAGAGGCTCCCACCTTGCAAAATATCTTGCTTACCTCACAGGGCACTGTGCTCACAGTGTGGCTTGAATCCCACTGCTTCTGAATGGGGAAGAGAAGGCATAGGTTTCTTATGCGTGCCTCTTGCCCGCAAGGCTAGGAAGTTGTCCTAGTCCAGTAACTGTAATCCCTTTGTGTTCCTTTGCCCCCCCCTTGGAAAAAAAACCCCTGCATTTCTAATAGGGTGTGCCAAGATGGAGGGATATGAACCCCTGCCTGCTTGTCTGCACTAGTAGCTTGCTTGGTAAATCACCTTTGCTGTATGAATGGGGGGGCTCCAAGCAATAAGGATGGAGGGTTGTGTAGAATATCTATAATATCATTACTTCCTTCTCTGTATTTCCCTAATGAAAAGGACTGCTGTCTTTACACAGACTACCAGGGAATTAAAACTCCCTGATTACAGGCAGCTGTTTTCCTATGTTCATTATCTACCACTATGATATCTTTCAAGCAGAAAAAATTGAACTGTGTGGATGTGGACATGAGGACTGGGGTCCCTAATGTTATCATAATGTAGCTACTTTCTTATATGTGCCTTCCAAACATGGGCAATGTGGAGAAGTTGTCTGAAGAGGTTGCAAGTGGCATTGCCCCCACAGCCGGAATAACGAGATGGACAACAGTTTGAATCAAACAAGGGCCACTTTATTAACTATATACAATTTATTAACAGCAACCGGCAAGGGAGCACTTCCTAGGTAGCGGAACAGACAAGGCAGGTGTCAGGATGACCAGCCTCCTTGTCTAATATGTGGGCGAGCCACCAACCCCGGTCTTGGGCCATTAATCTGGCTTGCGACCAGCAGCCCAGCCACAGGTAGCCTCCCGGGAGCTCCTACCCCTGAAACCCTACAGCTTGCAGAGAGGAGCTTACCCAAGAGGCTCCCAGAGGGGATCCTCATTCACCACCCAGGGCCTTAATAACCTGCAGGCCGTTCATGAAGACACCCCAGTTCCTGAGATATTGTATCAAGGTATGTTCAGGCTTACTAGTGGTCATTTTAGACTAGACCATAGGATCGCTCAGCACGTGGCGAAATTTTGAAGAATTACTCGAGTATATTAACTACTCTGGCTAGGGCAACATGAAAACTGAACCTGTTCTTCAAAAAAGTGTTTAAGGTCCTTCCTTTAGCTCTTGCACAGGACTTGTCATACTGACAAATCTCCTTCTCTGCCACACCAGAACTGAGAAAATGGATGAACGCCCTATGCATCTAAGACTGGAAAGTTTAGGTAATAATAGAAAAGCCCCAAAGGAGCCTTTTCAAGGACATAAAGCTCAAGATCTGATGAACAAAGATAGTTCAGCTGGGAGGCTGCTGAATCTGAGTTATCCTAGTACAGTGATTAGAATGACAGCTATTTCTATCTGGTTATGGATGACTGTCGCTTCCCTCGTCATCATTTTCTTTCTACAAAACCAAATTCAGCAGTACCTCTATCCTCACTAAATAATCACAAGCTGCCAAGGAAAGCTGGAGAATCAGAAGTTCACACTTACCCAGCACTAATATATGCTAAATCAGGGGTTCTCAATTACTAGAACATTCAAATATCCGTCTAACAGCAGTCTCCTAAGCAGATCTCAAAAATATTTAAATCCACTAATAAATGTACAACAAATAAACTAAACAAAATGAAAACGTTGTTTTTAAATCTTTTTAATGGCTGAAAGAGCAAATGAAAACACCCTAACACAATCCAAAAAGGAGTCAGCAAAAGCAATATGACCAAATCATTCAAATGTTAGCTGAACAGGATAACTGTAAGAACATAAGAACATAAGAGATGCCAATGTTGGATCAGGCCAAAGGCCCATCCAGTCCAACACTCTGTATCACACAGTGGCCAGAAATACCAGTGCCATCAGAAGGTCCACCAGTGGGGCCAGGACATTAGAAGCCCTCCCACTGTTCTCTCCCCCTAGCACCAAGATGACAGAGCATCCCTTGCCCCAGAGTCCCTATCTATACCTTGTTGCTAATAGCCACTGATGGACCTCTGCTCCATATGCTTATCTAATTCCCTTTTGAAGCCGTCCATGCTTGTAGCCGCCACCACTTCCTGTGGCAGTGAATTCCAAGTGTTAATCACTCTTTGGGTGAAGAAGTACTTCCTCTTATCCGTTCTAACCCGACCGCTCAGCAATTTCATGGAGTGCCCACGAGTTCTTGTATTGTGAGAAAGGGAGAAAAGTACCTCTTTCTCTACCTGCTCTATCCCATGCATAATCTTATAAACCTCAATCATGTCACCCCTCAGTCGTCGTTTCTCCAAGCTAAAGAGCCCTAAGCACCTTAACCTTTCCTCATAGGGAAAGTGTTCCAACCCCTTTATCATTCGAGTTGCCCTTTTCTGCACTTTTTATGAAAGTAACACTTTCATAAAAGAGCCATGGTGGTGCTCTACAGATCAACATCTAAATATTCAACAAAGCTATCATCCATATCACTCGGAAAATATCAATTGAAAACCATCCAGGTAAGACCTGGGTTCAAATCCCTACTCATACCATAGAAGCTTGGTGGGTGACCTTGGGCCAGTCACACCCTCTCAGCCTAATCTACCTCACAAGGTTGTTGTGATGATGAAATGGAGGAGAGGAGAATGATGTGAGGTACTTTGGGTTTCCAATGGGGAGAAAAGCAGGGTACAAATGAATTAATTAAATAAATAAAGGTTAAAAAGGATGGGTCAAAACATGTGTCTCTTGAGGCAAGGAGTATCCAACAAATTGGTGCAACTACTAAAAAGCCCCTGTCATGCACAATTAACTTGCATATGGAACTGAATGACACTGAACAGACAAAATGGGGATGGAGAAATGAAGTTTCTTCATTGCCATCATGGACAGAGAACAGAGCCTGAAATGGACGATAGCCCTCAGTTGATCAGGATTTGGCCCAAGACCTTCTCCAACACCACTCTAGCAATCCATGCATTTTCACTGCCACAAGTTGCTTGGTAAAGCAAGAAGCAGATGATGTTCTAGGCAGTGGGTGAAAAAAAGCACTTTGGAGTGATCGTGTCAACAGCCTGGGTCACTTCCACTCTACAGATCAACATCTAAATATTCAACACAGCTATCATCCATATCACTCAGAAAATATCAATTGAAAACCATCCAAGGCTGACCATATCTGTTGGTTCCTAATCCCCTGTTGAAGGAATCAGTAGTTCTAAATCTAGATATTATCAGATGCCCTGACTATGATAAAGAAACTACTGAGAAATCCTTCACACCTACATCATCATTGCCTGGCAAGAACAGAATACCAAACTGAGATTGTGCCACCTTGAATATGTCAGGTGCTGTGAAGAAATACCTTCTTCCTGGGAGGTTTGAGCTGTGCAAAACCTCCAAGTTGTGTTTAAAAGGTTTTTTCCCCCTCCGAGCAAAGACCAGACCATGGCGGGGGGAGTCAGTGCAATCGCTTCCCAGTCATACCTTCATACAAATGCTAATAGATCTAGCAGGAGAAAAAATGGGTGGGTCAAGCTCTTCCCCGTCTCCAAGCAGGGAACAGAGATCTGGAGGACTTTAGGCTAGAACACATCCAGGAATAATCTCCAGGAAGATGCCCAAGAAAACCCTTTTTTGACCTGGCCTGACCTGGTCAGGGGGTGGGGAAAAGAGAGGTGCCAAAAACTCCTTGCAACAGGAAGGAGGTCTCTTTTCCTTGGGTGCTGAGGCTATGATGGCACACAGACCTCTCCACTGAGGAGGCAGCCATTGATCACATGGTTGGCCTGGACACCTGAAGAAAGCTTCAAGGTAATGGCTGCTAGGCAGAGATCTGTAACTTCTTGAAGCTAAAGAGCCTGTCCTATATTTTAACATCTGATAGGGCATGTGTATTTACCTATTTGTGTTTTACCTATTTATTTTGTATCCCTTGCTCAATCTGGTGCTGTGCTAAAAGTATGCTTGTAAACATTTTCTTTTTAATAAATACTTTATAACTTTTGATGCTGGCAGGGCTTTTCTGTACCACATAAACCTCCACTGCCTTGGGCACACTATTTTAAAAGTAGCTCTGGGGAAGGCAGGCAGTTGCCAAGTGGCCATTTCTCAAAGGGCACCCAAGGTAGGAAACTGTCCCCATGGTGACCAGGCACTGGGCAGCGGGAGACACAGAGGCAAAACCTCAAAACTTGGAAGGGAAGCTGGAAGTCCTGAACCTCTCAGTGGGAAATTCCATACAAAGGTCAGGTGGCGGCAGCAAGTTGCTGGAGAGAGAGAGGAAAAAAACCTCTCTAGGAGTTGAGAAAATCCTAGGAGGGCAGGGCGGAATAGGACCTACAGGCCAGAAAAGGCACGTGCTGCACAGGCCACACATCACATGAGAGAGTCTTATGGGTGTCATGGCTGCTATGAAAGCCTGAAGTTCACTAGATTGGGGTGACAGGATGGCCAAATAGTTAATTTTCCTCCCACTGACTATCTGCAGCAGTTTCAGGCCTACCACACCAAAGTACAATGACTAAGAACCCTTTGGCTCAAGAAGGAACAGGGAGACA
>NW_015173683.1:786266-788603 GCF_001447785.1 Gekko japonicus | reverse complement strand
GTTACTGCCTTATTTCCCTCCTACACTATATACTTCTGACAATGGGATTACCAGCCTCTCCCAGTGGATACATGCAGTACCATTAATTAGGATCAACCAATATCACCACAGTGCGCAATTGTTTGAGTTCTCTAGAACTCTTAATCATGACAAATATTAAAAACCAAAAAGAAAGAGGGAAAGAAAAGATGATACAAGCCACAATGTTAAGACCTCTGGTCAAAGACTTGTGCAAAATGTGTTGCAGTCTATGTCAGATCTGGTGCTGGAAACAGCTGGTTACCACTTGCAGCCAAGCTTTTCTGGGAAAAAGGAAAAAGTCACATGCATGGTCCAACAGATCCCTCTCAGCCAAACAAGTACAACTCCACCAAAAGAAGCACAAAATGACTAAGATCTAGCCCTAAGCCCCTCAGCAAACAGAGTGTAAAACTAAACAGAGGAACAATCCTTTCATTTTACAGGAACAATCCTTTCATTTTACATTGATGTAGAAACATTTAGAAATACAGCTGTAGAAAGCAGTAATGGGGCTGCTGGCTTAGAGGACAGCATATCACAGGCCTCCGGCAATAGATAAACAGCAGTTTTCTGACAAAAAGCCGGAAAGAAAAAAAGCTCTACTACAGATGTGGGGAATATGATTTCTATGTAGAAATTACAGACAGTAAACTATAAAAACCAGCTACTAAATCCAATGAAAAATGCTTGAAGACAAATGCACATTTGGTTCTTCTGTCTTGCCTAAAAACAACATACTAATTCTTAAATATACAATAGTATTTTATATGTATGGCTGTGATCATACGCAATTAGACCCACCATAGGCGTGAATGCCGGGCGGATTTAAAGGGCGCGATCAGACAACAACATCTGAGAAGCACCCTGCAGCCGTCGGCAACCCATTCTGCTCCGCCGCGGAAGCAGAGTTAAGAAACACCAGGGGAAATCTGGTAGAAAACGGGTTGCGGTGGGCCACGGATGGACTTTCCCTTGTCTGATCGCTCCGGCACGCTCTCATGGCGTCGGGATGGTCTGATCAGGCCATCCCAACTCTGTGCCGTTGTTTTTTTTTTCCCTTCTCAGTGCGTGCATCATCGCAAACTCCATAGGGAGCCCTCAGTGCAGAGATGCAATTCATCAATTCCTTATTTAAGCGCATCGGAAACAAACAGCAAAAAACCAAACCCGGCTCACCAGCAGTTGCATCTGACCACACAGTGGCGGGCTGTGCCCACAGCTTCAAATGGATGTGTGATCTCGCAACTGCAGGTCAAATTCCTCTGGAGGAAATAGCCTCGCTCCCCCCCCTGTTTTTTTCTGGCGTGTGTGACCACAACCTATATGTGTTTATTCAAATATAAAGTCTATCTATTTCAAAGGAACAGGTTGAATTTTTTATTTTATAGCATGATGCTTATATACATTTATATAGTTATAAATGTATATAAGCATCAGTTTGGTGTAGTGGTTAAGTGTGCGGACTCTAATCTGGGAGAACCGGGTTTGATTCCCCACTCCTCCACTTGCACCTGCTGATGTGACCTTGGGTCAGTCACAAGCTCTGGCACAGCTGTCCTTGAAAAAGAGCAGTTTGTGTCAGAGCTCTCTCAGCCCCACCCACCTCACAGGGTGTCTGTTGTGGGGAGGGGAAGGGAAAGGAGTTTGTAAGCCGCTTTGAGACTCCAAGTGAAGGGTGGGGTGTAAATCCAATCTCTTCTTCTTCTTCTTCTTAATGCAAAAGCATTAAAAATAGGACCCTGTTCTAAGGAAGGTCACAAGTTAAACATTTACAGTTAGAGGAAAATGTCCAACACTGCCCTCATAACTTAATAATCTTGTGCTTTGCTTGCAGTAGTCTATAGTACTTGAAATGGGGTGTGCGCGTTTTTTGCAATATCTCCACAATCTCCAAGAGTGAAGGAATTAAAAATGAGGCTAAGGAGACATCTTGAGTGCCCCAGATTCATAACACTTGACAGCATCTAAAAATGAAAGTGACCTACAGGAGCAGTTGTTCCAGGAATCCAGAGAGCTTCTGACACGATCACCCCTTCTTGCAAACCACCCTTCACCCCTTTTTTACATTCTTATCCAGGGGTCTTTTCCTAGAAAATGAGCTGCAGGAGCTCAATAACATACAGTATGCTAATGAGCTACTAGGCTATTAGCATAATAGCTCATTAGCACATGCAACACCCCCTGACATCACCGGAAGTGATGTCAGAAGGGAAAGCAAAAGGGGGGGAAGGCATATTCAAAAGACTCCCCTTCCCTTCCCTTCCCTTCCCCAGCGGGGAAGTTTAAACCCCTTCCCACTAGAGTTGGGCCGCAGAA